>NW_019733319.1:725061-738861 GCF_002891405.2 Cryptotermes secundus | reverse complement strand
TCTATTGTCCTCAGGCAAATTTAACAATTTACCAGAAAGGTCCTTATTATTCTGGCATTAAACTTTTTAACCATCTTCCATTGAAGATTAAAGAATTGGTCTGTGATATTAAGCAATTTAGAGTGGCTTTACATGCCTTTTTACATCGTAAATCTTATTATACTTTGGATGAATATTTTAACTAGGATTGTTATTGAGTGTTTATGTTATTTATTTATATTTAAATTATAATATAATTATATTGTAAATGTGATGTAATTGTAGTACATATAAGGGTATTAAGTTAATATCATGTTAATATTATTGTATATATATATCATCTAGTGACTACCTGCTACTTAGCAGGCTTGTTGTGAGACCGATTCTGTATCCAAGGGCTTCGGCCATGTAAGGATGTGTTGGAGCGTGCAAATAAATACAATACAATATAACTAATTGAATGTATCCGACTTTGCGTTTTGCTTTCATGCCGTCTATGTGCAACTTCGGTTACTATTCACTAGTTTTTATTTATTGATAGAACATGTTTCGGGGGCATAAAAGCAAATCGCAAAGTAAGGTCTATGCCATGCAAGAAGATGCTGCAATGTAACATTAATTGAACGTAGTTTACTGCAGAGCCTTGTGGGTAATTAGGCCTATAGCATTGTTTAGAAATAATGGTCACAAAATTAACGGCGATTCGGGCGAGCCCGACTTTTCCTCTTTTTGGACTGAAATTGAAATATGACATAGGAGGATGCACCGAAATATCCTTATTCCTTACCAGTATGACATGGCGCTGTACGCAGAAGACTGGGCAATAAAGACGGACCGTAGTGGAAAGAAGTTTCACAAAGTTCGACGTGATTATGCAATCAAAAATCAAATATTCATTGATTAATGTTTTATTTATGGGCTTTCTTTGAACGTGACTGATGTGTCCCTTCTCAACTATGAGACCGGGCAACTAACATCCTTGACCTGCCGTATTTCCACCTCTAAATCTCGCACACAAATTTTCATTCAAATCCGTCAAGTAGAAATATATGGATAATCAGACATGATAGACCCATAAAATCGTTCTTTGCTGAAAGCATTACGTGCAGAAGTCTTAAATCTTCAGGAAATGTAAACAGTGACTGCTAGCCGCGGTGCCGGTGACCCGGTAAGAATGCGTATTCTTATTCTACTCAGAGTGAGAGTGAGAGTCAGAGTCAGAGTCACGTTGCAACTGACGGTCAGTCAGTCTGTCTGTCTTGGTGTCGAGCCCCAGGACCATATATTTCTTTTGAATGAAAGTTACTGTCTTGTCTATGTGTAGCGCCCTCTTTGACGAGAGGTCGGGTCTGTCATTTGTTAGTCAGTCTGTATTACTAAGTCCACTGTCTGTATGTACACATATTTACAATACACACTTATTTCTTATTTAAATGTACAATATATACACGGCCTCTGTCAGTCCAGGCTAGGTACAGCAGATTATGTCCTTTTATATATATTTCCTAGTAGTATTAGCTACCACGGCATTATTCTACTCTTCTTGAAACAGTCGATAAATAGCCGTGTTTTCGTGGCGCCTGAATGTTCGTCAAATGGTGACTTTAAATTTTGTTAATTTCTACATCAATATATTACAAATTTACAACAGAAGTCAAGGGCTCTCTTTCACTGTAATTTTTATCTTTGAATATGGTAAGATAATACGTACCCCCAGACAGAGATAGATAGATAGAGAGAGAGAGAAAACGTGACTCCAGCCTTAGAAGTTATACGTGAAGCACCAATCAGGAAGGGATTCTAAGTCTTTCTATGATAAATGAGGGGCATCACGCTCAAATAAGCGCGTCTATTATTGTGGGGAGGGGGGGGATGTCAATAATGTAGCCAGTGCACGAACAGTCTTCGGTCTTGCATGAAACGCAAATCGCCCTATAGCGCCACCGTGTCTATCCGTCTGCATCAATGAACTTTCCGGCGCAGAGAACCCTGGTTATAACAGGATGCCAAGGGACATGAACATTTAACAGTTTCAGTTTCCCGTTTAATTAAGGTATTTACGTCTTGTAATTAAAATCACAAGCAATGAAAGCGGTAAGGCTTCGTATGACTTGTATTTTGGAGGTACTCGGTTTGAATCTCTGCCGGTATGCCGTCTATCCCTCAGTCTCGCAGGCAAATCACGGGACAACGCCTTAAATTGATCCACGACAACGTTCATCCACGCTCCTCTCAGTTCAGTGATCATAACCATCGTCTGTTACATCGATTCGACATTTACTTGTTTTTCTGGAATAGTCAACGACGCTTTTGGTACCGGACGCAATGTTTTACAACAGGACCTCAATACTACGCGCACATGGTGATTTTTGCAAGTGACAACCCAATGTTACGAATGTCAAACAATACAGGACACTCTGACGAAATATTCCTAACGTTGGGTTCTGATTTTTTAAACGTGAACCCAATGTTAAGTAATGTTAATTACCTTAATAAGTATGCATCCTTTTGTGTGTTATAAACAAGGTACATAAAATGTATAGAAAGTATGCAGCCTACACAACAATATTCTGTATTTAAAACAAAGTCGACACTATTGTATCAACATTGACGCGTCAATGAAAAAAAAAATATTGATAAGGTAGTGTCTACTTTGTTTCAAATACAGAATATTGTTGTGTAGGCTGCATACTTTTGTATACATTTTAATGTTAATAACGTCACGTACGAGACGGCTAGAGACATTTTGGCGAAACATAACACAGGGTTCTCGTTAAATAGAATCGTCATGTACGTTTCCAAATATATTGTGTCTATGTGCATTTTCCGTTTACAGCGATAATTTGACACATCTGCATAAAAGGTTTCTTGTGTTGAATATACTTCCCCGTGTCACGAAACAATTTGTTCGAACAATACTCTGCGCAGCTGTGAATTTCTCACAGACTAGGGCTTCACTGATTAAAAGTTTGCATTCTTTAAATGCTCAAAATTTCCTCATTACTGTTCTCTTTTATATGGGATTCGTAACAATTAAGGAGTCTTATAATTTACTACACCTCCAGTAAAGCGAGATGCGGTGTTTCCATTCCCATAATGCGTAGCATATCCGGTTTGTCAGTTTTACTGTCGTCATGAGGTCCTTATTCTGTAACAGAATGAAAACGGAAAAGGTCTACACCATTACTGCCCTAATAGAAGTAAGTAAAGCTATCCCTGTAACAGGCCATGAGACGTTGAGGGGCCCACATTATCTAGACAATCGGCTCAAAGATGGCGGTAAGGTTGTCAGCCTTACGCGCCGGCCGCGCTTTAATCCCCAGGAAAATTATTTAATTAATTCCTGGTACTCATTTCTGTTAGAGGGTGAGTCGACCCCATAGTGCGGCTGGAAGTATTAGGTCAATTGAAAAGATCCAATGACCTCATCGGGACTTGAACCCGCAACCTTCCGGCTTGTAGCATAGTGTCTCAACCAACTACACTACCGCGTGCCCCCTTTATTACCCTAATATGTTCTTTATTATTTTACACACTCCATGGGCCTTTGTTCATTTATTGTACATAAGTAATCATTGCAGACCCATTGCAGAGCAGGAGCAGGCAAACTACGGATCACGGGCCCAATCAGACCCGCACCGTTTTAATTTCGTCCTCCGACGTCAGTCTGAGAGTTTTGTCAATAATATTAATTTATGCGGCTATTTTGAAAATAAGAACATCGCCAGGCCAAATTGTAACGTTAAATTATTAACTCGACATGAACTATATAGCACGTAAGGTTCGACACAACCGGAGTGTAGAAACGGCTACGCGTTATGGAAAGAATAATTCTACGCATTTTCATACTTGGCGAAGAACACACGCGAATTACACCACAGGCGGTAAGTACAGCAGCATCCGTAGTTAGCAAACCAAATAAATATTCGTAGATTTCAAGGAAGCAGATGACGAAATTCAATTACTGGTTTGTCCTTTCGCCTTTGATGACGAAGACTCTAGATAACCTTCAGTTCTAATTGACTGATCTACAGGCTGATAGAGAAGTTAAATAAGAAGTTCTAGTATGTGAAATGTGTCAAGTCTCTTTTTCTTTCGGACTGTTGTGTGATTCCAGATACAGAACTTTCAAAGATTTTGGACACAAAATGGCAATTATTGCATCCACATAACAACTGCGAACAAAAATTTTCCGTAATGAAGTTATGCAAATCAGATTTAAGAATGCGATGATAGACATCTGCCTGTACTTTTACGCACCGCTGAGCCAACGCCGAGTACTGGAAAACTTATCAGCAATTACCCAGCGATGTCTGTTGCACTAATTTCGTGAGCACTGATAATGAATCGTATAATTTTGAAAGTTGTTAGTCTTGACGACTTTGAAAAAATGCAAAAACAAAAACTTTATTAAACTGATGTCAGACATTTAATACAACTGTAAGTAAGTAACAATCAAAAGCGGCCTCCGTAGTCTAGAGGTAACGTTCCCACCTCATGACTCGTGGTACGCGGGTTCAAATACCCGGCGGAGGTCGTCGAATTTTTAAGGACGGAAAAATTCAGGGAACAAGTCCTCCGGGAGGGACTTTAAGCTGTGTGTCCCGTGTCGTAACTTTACGGCATGTAAAAGAACCTCATATCCCCAAAGGGGATCACTGAGCCAAATTCCAGGACGTTTCCCGCCCAACAATAGTCTCTAAGGCCTCTGATAGATGGGGGAAGCATTATAGACACCGCTAAGCAAGTGGCCGAACTCGCTTGCTCGGCGGGACTGATGGTACGCACCATTCATCGGTAGGGTAAACAGACTGGTAGAATATCATAGAGGGAAGCACAATAGATCAAACTGGTCGCGGTGCATGGGGATACCCACCCTCTCTAAATAACTAACTAACTAACTGACTAAGTAACAATCAAGAACTTTGTCTCATGCTTTATCGATCCCAGTGCGTGCATGTGACATTTCAAAGCAGTATCTGAAGAAAAAGAAAGACGCCTTTATGATTAACTACAGAATTGCTGGAGCGAAAAAGTAAGAATTTTTACCCCCAAAATATTTATAAACTCATTGTCATGTACAGACTGTCGTATAAGGGGATGTGACACCGTGTGGTCTTCTAGGTGCAGCCTCCTTTCTCATAAAAAAAAGTAAAAAGTAAATCTATCCCTGTACCAGGCCGTGAAGGCCCATAGAGTTGTTAGACGTTGAGGGTCCCACATTATCTAGACCAGGCATGTCAAACTCAACTTGTACAGAGGGCCACCTCAGCCCTATAAATAATAGTCCAGGGCCGCACTTCAAAATAGAAATATACATTAGATTTTGATACAAGGAAATTTAATTCTATGTACTATTTAGGAATAATTTCCATATAATTACCTAAAGTCACATATCTTACAGTTTTAAAAAGCAAGAGAATGCCATTTTTGACAAGCATCAAACAGCTTTTCAATAGGTAAAAAGAGAGATTACACAAGAAATTATGTTAGAAATAGCAAAACATTGAATTTCCTGCAGCCTGCTAATTTATGTCTGCGTGAGACTTCTTGTCTTCTGGTCTGTTGGAATATTGTCTTTACAAAAAATATTTCTACAAAAATTTTAATATTGATTTTAATATCAATTAGCTCTAAAAGTTGAGGGGCCGCATTTTGTTGCTATGGGGTCCGCTTGTTTGACACGGCTGATCTAGACAATCGGCCCAAAGATGGCGGTAAGGTTGTCAGCCTTACGCGCCGGCCACATTTTACTCCCCCAAGAAAATTATTTAATTAATTCCTGGTACTCTTTTCTGTTAGAGGCTGAGTAAACACCAGGGCCTAGTGTGGCTGGAAGGGTTAGGTCAACTGAAAAAAATCCAATCATCTCATCGGGACTTGAACCCGCGACCTTCCGGCTTGCAGCATAGCACCTCAACCACTATGCTACCGCGTGCCCCCAGCCTCCTTTTTCATGGTAGAAATAATATCAAGTTTTAGTCGAGTTTTTAGGTGACGAAGATCGGCGGTAAGCAATATGAATCGCTTTATTTCTCCGCCATTTCATGATCGATTTTGAGGTTGCAACATTTCACAATAAATGGATGTATTATCCTAGCGGAATGTGACTGGGATTCAGAAACGAACCGAGCCATGCGTGTCTCTCCGAAGAGTCTGCATATGGCCGACAAGGTCGACTGGACTTAAAACTTCTAACACATGGGCTGAGGTCGCAACGAGCTAGTCGTACTAATGCATCCGTACTGTACAAGCATGTAGTCCTATTTAGATATGAAAGTAACTTGCAGTATGTTCTCTGCGGGAACCACAGGACCGAAAGCTTATGTGTAGGCACGGCTATATCAGTCCATCTGTACGTGTGTATTTTTCATATCTGGCACTACTGACCGGATTTTAATTAAGTTTAGTATTGAAGTTTTAAAGAAGCAAACGAAGTTAAAACACGAAATAAAATTTAAGTTCAGCGATTCTTCTAGAACTGCATGAGCTGAAAGCGGTGCAAACGTACATGGGAAAGAAGGTATAAAAGTGAAGTCCCTGTGCTTAATTATGCACAATACTATGAAGACGTGGGGGAGTGGAGGTATAGCTCCACCATTCTTGACCTCGGTACTAGATGGAGGTGAGTGGCTAGCTTCAAACCCCGTCTGCTTTGACCTCTGGCAAATCGCCCCTGGTACCTATTGGTTAGGAGGCTGAGTAGGCCCCAGAGCCGGCCTGAACGCTGTCCCTCGTCGGGAATCAAACCTCGGTCATCCAGTTCGTATTCCATCGCTATATTGACTGAGCTGTTTCGATACCTAGAAATCGTACATGAATAGAACGAGGAATGTGTGCGCAATTTTGGTCGGAAAAACTTAACGAAAAAAAACTTGACAGAAATATGAATAAACGAGAGAATAATATTAAAATGCATCTTAAAGCAATAGGATCTGAAGACATAAACCGGATATGGTGTAAACACGGTAACGCGATTTCAGGATTCACATATCAACAAGGATAATGACTATTAACTTTTCAAAAAACTGGCGCTATGGAGTTAATAATTTTTCAAGTGCCCCACCCGTCACCTTCTCCCTTAAATAAATCCTAGGAAGGCCACTGGTTTCAGAGACGTAATGACAAGGAATTATCTCAGAGTTCAGAGCAAACAGACACGACTGGACAACAATCTGCATTATTACAGCAAGCAAACAATTTAGTGAGATCCATGTTTCGCAACTCCGTTTTGTTTACTCATAATTGGAATATACGAGTAAGTGTTATTTTGTCTGCTGACTGGTCGGTCGTCCACTGTCTCGTAAAAGTTTACAGCTGACCTCGAGATCCTCGAGATACACTGCTGTACCCTTGTTTGGCGCTGGAGAGACATTCACGAGTAGACGCGCAGTGAGAGTGGAAGGTGGCAGTAACGGGGGACGAAACCTGCAACATTCTGTCAGATACACACGCGCTAAGTGTGCTGCTGTACAACCATGCTCGGGAGAGACAGCGAAACGTCGCCAGATAAGGTTAGTATCCTCTGATAATTCATCTGTAACCAGGTTGTTCAGGAGAGACTAGATCCTTCCTTATAATCACTTTGCACGTACCAAACAGAAAACGGCATCTGTTGTTAAGGAGTATTTATTGATCCGTTGCCTAGCAATGAACGTCCTACTGTTGCGCGCGTTTGATTCCGCAGGAATGTGTTTACCGAGTCGCTTCCCAGCAATGGGTCTATACGTCACAATACTGTAAAAGACACTATAACACACCGGCGGATCCATTAGGTTTATGTGGCAAATTTGCGGCTTTCATGCTATACGGGATTTGTGGTTTACCTCAATCCTGCGCGATAAAAGTCAGTCTATTACGTCGATCAGGCCACGACCGCTTCCTTAGAAATCATTATTTTCCATTCATCCTATCAATCAATGGTTAACGGAACATCGTAAAACAAACTACAAAAAAGAATCAACCTACAAGGAGCGAATTACACTGTCAATTAAATGTTCGAAAAACCTGAAAGATTATATTACTATTTTTCAGTTCATCTGTACTAATAATGCTGGTCTCACAAAAGTTTAATGTAAAATTAAGTTTAAAATAATAGACATTTCAATGTTTGCGGTTCGCGCTGGGTACTGAAGTCTTTAAATTGGCCCTCGTGCAAAAAAAGAATATTGTTCATCGTTGGCCTGTGGCATGCAAAGTAAAAAGGAATTTCACCGAGAGGTTAAGCCAGAAGGACATAAGTGCCTACACCACTCGTGGTTAGCAGAGACCGGTCTGCAGTTAGTGTATAACAATGTATGCCTTGAAGTTTAGGAACAACTCACTCGTGGAACTGAGCCCTCCTTGAGAAGCCGCCAGTTGTGCAGCTACTCAAGAACTTCTCAGGATTTTATGGAACCCGAAGGTTCATTACCGTGTTCACAAGAGCACTCCACTGGTCCCTATCTTGAGCCAGATCAATCAAATCCATACCACCCCATCCTATCTCTCTAAGATCCATTTTAATATTATTCAACCACCTACGCCTTTGTCTTCTAACATTCCAAGCAACAAATCTCATATCCATTTTCTTTCGCTTAGGTCGTTTATTCACAGAATCGGTCCAGGTCCGGGACTTCTTGAACATTTTCGTAACAAGCTTATTTTTTAGGGTAAGGAGTTGTTAGTCCCATGCCAAACTCCCAAGCAGGAGACCCGACCCTTGTCGGCTGTCCGCGACTCCTTATTCAATATATTCTTAGCTTCCCTCCATCCGCAATCTGAGGACACGCCATGCAAAGGACCCATCTAGCATGGGTTTAGGAACAACTGTGCAGCAGATTTCCTGAGGAATTGAGACGGATGGGAGTGGAAGGACGTGCAGGAATCTGATGTAAACATTTTACAGATTTTTGTTTGCAACGCCATGTACCTCAATAACCTTGAAGTTTATTCATCACACACATATAAATCTACAGGTGCTAAACTAGCAAACAGTACAACCACGACAAAATATATCGACATATTTCGTACACTTCTTTGGCTGTTAAATGTATCTAATTTTTTCCTGATTCTCTTCTATGCACAACTGAATCAATATATGACACTATTGGGGCACTTAGCGAGAACTGGGCTACTGGCCTAATGGAATATCAAGAAACCAAGACGCTAACAAATTCTTTGAATTGCAAGAATACCAGCTCCATGAAGAGATGCTGTACCGCTACTCGTTCTATCAGACGTTTCTTTATGCCGTGAAGGCAACTGACAGAGTAATAAACTATTTAAAACCCACAAAAATCAGCTCTTGTGTTCCCTTTTCCTTTGAAAGTCTGCGAATTGAATTCCGAAACGATAAACCTCGACTTCTTCGGCTAGTTTACGAAATATAAATAATCCCACTGTCTGCGTTGTTTTGTTTTGTGGGTTACTTAACAATCCAACACCATCAAATGTGACGGTAGAATTATGAACGGAAGGTGGCTAAGGATGTATAGACAGGCGGTCGTGGTTCATTTAAAAACAACCCAACATTCGTAAGATTTGAGGTTTTCACGGCGGTGACTATGAAGAAAGTCGTCTTCTGGGATGTGGCGCCGTATAGAAATTGTGTTAACCGACGTTTCGGAGGAACGTGTCGCCTCAATCTTCAGGGTAGAAGACAAGAAATCCGAGAGCGAACCAGCTAGAGCAGGTGCAACAGTCGCTTGGAGAGGCGAAGAAAATCATGAAGAGTATCTCAGTCAGGATATCCGAGATCACAACCGGATCCGTGCAAAATGCAGAGGTCTTGGTCTTATGAGTTTTACCTTTACACCAACCTCCTCTTGTTTGCTGCATTGCGTCCTACCTGATATATTCAATATGAAATGGCCGAGTTTTATAAAACTCTGAAATTAGATCTACCATCCAAGTAGTCACCGGTCTAGAAAACCGAGATTAACGGCCGTGGGGATCCGTTTCGCTGACCACGTGACAAACTCTATCCGCAAAAGTTGGCACTAACTTCGCCGACAAGCGGCGATCGCTCGGTCGGTATAGTTCGCTTGCGGACTACAGGCCACGGAGTTTTTTGTATCCAAGTAGTCAAGTTTCGCGCCATTACATCCTTTATTTACGCAATGTCAAAAAATTGCAAAAAGGGTCGAAAAATTACGCGTTTCCGTGGAGTAGGTTTGGCCGTCACAGCTTGGGTGGGTCCCAAACCTGGCAGGGAAGAGAAACAGTTGACACTTCTTGAAGGTCACCGACTGATCTGCCCGTAAATGGTCTTTTATAGGATTGGTCTCTGAATAACAGGGAGAGGGGTATCGGAGAGTATAGCGAACATTTTACGTGTGTATTAAGTAAAAACCGCACTGCATGAATTTATAGTGCCCTTAATGTTGCTTTAGTAGCCGGTCACGGTAGCCGAGCGGTCTGAGGCATGCACTTTCTTCGCTCCCTCGGAAGACGGGATCGTGGGTTCGAATCCCACTCAAAGCATGGATGGTTAGTGTTTGTGTTTGTGTGTGTGCGTTTTTCTGTGTCTGTGTACAAGTAGAGGCTTTGCGATGAGCTGATCATCCGCCCAAGGTGTCGTACCAAAGGCCTAAGATCTAATAAACTGAAGTGAAACGGAGAGTTTCATGGAGGTAGGAGAAGGCCCAAATTGTGGCTGTAGCGCCAAAGGGAAAAATGTTGCTTTACATGAATAGTAGATGCAATAAATCATTTCAGTGGAGTGTTAATAATTAAACAAAAACATAGACAAGTACATGTATACTACATACAATATACTACCTGTCTGTTGGCTTTAAAAATGAATCTAATGTAATTTTGGTTACAGTTTTTAAACTTGTTTTACAGCTACATTCTCACCGTTGTCCCCGTAACTCGTTAAATAAAGGCACTAAATCAATAGTTAACACATCGAGTGTCGTCTTCATGGTGTATAGTGTTTCTAAAGTGTCTTCTTGGATAGGATGTGGTAAAGATAGGCACGGTCACTGCTCGGGGATAGGAGTGGTCCCTGACTGGGGCGTTGCGTTCCACTAAAACAGCCTAAAATGCTGTCCTTGCCACACAAATACGGTATTTTGACCTTTGAGGACCCAGCGGTTACCACCACCTGCGTCAACACACTAAAACTCTGCATTCTAACCATACAATGTATTTGTGTGTTTCGTGTGGGTCTCATAATAAACAGCATCAACCGGTTGGGCTTTGTATCGGAGACGTAATATGTTTCCTGTGCAGTACGAACTGAAATGTTATGTACGTACTGTTTGGAAGATATTCAGTCTGTGAAGGGCTAAAAGGTTGATCTTTTAGAGCAGTTTCACTGCATTCCTATTCCTGGCAGGAATTTAGTTCCAGCAGACAAGCTCGTAGCCAGCAACCATGCCGCTCGAGTAAATCTGACTTTAATACTGGAAGAAAGAGTGACAATATTGATTTCTTCGATCGTCTTTGTTTCATGACCCATAATTAAATAACTCAGCGGTGCAGGGTCTCTTTTTTTAACTAACAGGCGAAGAGCAGGTCAAGAAATTACTGACTTTTGGGAAACCGAGAGCTCGTTACTCTTATCACAACAGCAGCCGGCCACTAAACTCTGTACAATGGTTCAGGGAAAACCTCTAAACGGGATTTAAAATTTCATATATTTATGATAATATACAAACAGGAATTTTAAAATGAAAACATGAAGAATACTACTGGTTTATCTCGCTGAAATTAAACTACTGATGTGGTCATGAAACCGGAAATCTTCTTTGGTCTCACCATAAATATGCCAGGACATATCGTCTCCTCTGTCCTTCCAATTCATCAGGCAATTGTCGAAGTAAAATAAGAAATTAGAAAATAACTAAACCTCAGGTACCTTTTGTATACAAATTCGTCACAACACTGTGAACCTAACCGCCAACTTCAATCCACTTACTTCCGGTAACTTAGGCAAAGCACAAACGATTGTAATGTGAAAATATCTTTGGTTAATTGCACAATGTCGAAGGTCATGACCCGAACCAAAGTTATTTACATATGAACTGCCGTTTACGTCTGTTGCTAGTTTACCAGGTCTTAAACGACAATGGAAATGTGTACGCAAAACAAAATACAAGTGCAGTCCAAATGCGTTATTTATGAATCGTATTTTTCTATGGCTTTGGGTTAAATTATTTCATATGCAAATTAATTCCTTCGTACCTTTCGTCTTACATTGTTTTAAAGTTTCTTTACGATTTTCTGGTATTGCTGGGTTGGATTTTTGTTAATCATTATAAAATGGTTGTCCTGTATAAAGTTCCTTATTTTGTGTCTATATTCAACTTGCGTTAATATCATTAGCGTTTTCCCGTTGTCAGCTTTAGTTATTATCAGTTAATTCTCAAAAATTTTGTTGTTTTTTGTGTTCATTATTTGTTTCCATTAATTTTTATTATTTATTTTGTTGGGCCTGTTAATATATTTTATCTTTCTCGAAACGGCACGCCTTCAACCGAATCTTTAAATGTACAATTTCCTCTAAAAGTTTACAGCTGCATGCTGACTTCTGTTGCTTTCAATGTCTGAACAGACATAATAGCCCGAGATGATAAATTAAAAAAAGAATTTAAGACATCAGGGTGATCTCCAGTAGCATGACCTCTATGACGAAAATCAGTCCAATAGTTAAATAGCGGCAAACACCAACATCAATGATTACGCTGGTCAGTTTCATAATCTTTCCTGTCAGCGTTCAGCGCTGCCCGCCTCAAAACATCATTTTCCGACAGCCATGTCAGCGATGTCCGGCTCGAAATTGGACTGCCAGCCACATATTAGGGCGAGGGCACGCCAATGAAACTGGCAACCGCAACGCAACTGCAATTTCAGAGAATTGTTATCAGCCTGACTTGAACACGTGTTACTGAATGGAGCAGCGCAATGCAGTTTCCTCAATTTGCGCTGTTCCATTCAGTGACATGTGTTCAACTCAGGCTGATAACAATTCTCGGAAATTGCGGTTGCATTGCGGTTGCCAGTTTCATTGGCGTGCCGTCGCCCTTAGTCTGAGGCGTTGCATTTGCATGTTTCATTTGCGAGCGCTGATTGTCTGGACACATTGGCACGTACTGTGATCGCTGCCAAGGTTGGGACTGCATTCTTCGGCGTCTGGAATTGAAATGAAGATCTGAAAACAGTGCTATATACTTCTGTCAGAATTGGGATTTGCTGCGTCACATGCAGGCAGGCTAGGAATTATTAAAATGTGGCCTCTCTCTATTAATTGAGGATGAACACCTCGTCCTAAGACGGCAGAAGTGAAATTCGCAGCAAGTTAGTCGTACTACGAAGCCACACGCCTGCGCTAGCAGAACCTGAGGAAGTATGTATGATATTAATCAGTATTAGCGGTATAACTTGTATGAGTTTATTTCGTATTCTGTTACCAGTTCCTGGCACACAGAAGCTCACTGCGGTCAGAATGCCGGAGAAAAGGATTCGCAAGTCTCAGGTGTCCCATACAGCCCGCGGGGAGAAAGAAATTAGTTCAACCCATGATAATATTTAGATGTTATTCAGAATAGGATCTTTATCATGTTGTTGCCTTTCTTCATTTCATACGGAGTGATTATCGCATGGCATTAGGCACTTTCGTGCATTCTGTGTTTATTCCCACCCGTAACAACGTTTGATCCCGTACAGAGATTTTACAAAACTTCGGATATTTTTCTCATGAACAATATGTATAATCCATCCTTTATAATATTGTGACATGTTGCGCAACGAAGGACCCCTACCTCCCCAGCGGCACGTGGCGGTAACGTAGCGCTCGCGTAATAGGCAAGTCATCACCCCGCCACCCGCGGTGAC
>NW_019733319.1:722900-723850 GCF_002891405.2 Cryptotermes secundus | reverse complement strand
TGTAAACGTGTAGACTACTGAAGAGAGAGTGAACTGATTTGCGCATAGGGTTATAAAGTGTAAAACCCCGCAACAGTGGTAACAGATTAATGCGATTAGGGTTATAAAGTGTGAAACCCCGCAACTGTTTTATAAATAATTGTAGCCGTTACTTGTAGGTTGTTGAATAAACCAATTAACGATCTCTACGGCATCTTCAGTAACCAGCAACACGTTACAATATGTTACCTTTAACAATATTAACAAAACAGAAATATAAAATTCTGAGATGGAAGCGAAATTAATGTGGGCGTCATAAAAATTCGTTCGGTAATAAATCCTTCAAAATTTGAGAAAATTTTTATGGTAATTTCTGTAAAATATGGAAACAATAGTACAGCGGCTATGAGAAAGTTAGGCCTGCATTTAAAGCTTTAGTTCCAGTGGCGACAGCTGGTTCACAGTGCGTTGTTTACCTATTGTAAGAAATTAATTGTCGAATTTAATTAGTTTTATTTTATCCCAGTTACCGTGTTTCATATGCTTGTATTTTATTCTTAGCCACTGCACTGATTAAATTAGATGATGCTTGTTTATTCTTTATTACATGCCGTGATTGTTTATGTACAGTAATGCTGTATACTAAGAAATTAAACGTAAATTATTTACTCACAGTTGTTGTTTTATCATAGTTTTCATTATTAATTTATTTTTATTTTTCTCGCATCTACGCGGCTTCTTTGATAAACTTGCCGCATGTTCTGTGTACGTGCTTTTCCCTAAAACTGCAGGGATTAGCAAGGGTTTCCCTGCCTTTTGTAGCGCCATTTTGGTTATCAGGAGGAAAAGTGTTAACGCGAATATTTGAACTTAATGAGGAGGTAGGTGCATTTTTGACTGTTGAGGGGCATGAGTACGCGGATTTATTTGCAGATGATGAATGGATATGTAAGTTGGCATATCTTTCCGAT
>NW_019733319.1:701749-722854 GCF_002891405.2 Cryptotermes secundus | reverse complement strand
GCCACGGCGTTACATCGACGTTAACTGAAATTAAGATATCACAGAGGGAGCGACTCAAATCCATCGATGAAGAAATGAGACTTTCGTTGTCAACGATTCCACCACGGAGCAGTCGCCTGTGTGCAGCTACGCAGGCGCAAGTATCACATTGAAGGCACGAGTAGAATTACTGTATTTACTTTAATAGCAATAGAAGTGTATTTTCTGCACTCTACAGTGAATTAAAGTTCATTAATTGCTAATAAATGCTCGAGTCGATTTCTGTTTAATGATAATAAAATAACAGTATAATAATATTACAGTAATAAGTTGATCACGTTACGTATTTATATTAATTGTCTGATATGTGTTTTTGAGGGGAATAACATTTTGGTGTGCCGTGTTGAGTCATGGATACTTAATGGTGTGCCGCGAGTAGAAAAAGGTTTTGCGGAACACTGCTCTAGACTGGGATATCCGACAGATGATAAGCGTCTTCCCGCGGTTTCTTACTGATTTTTCATACATAATATAAGAGAAGTTTGTAATCCGAAAAATGAATTAGTAAATTTAACTTGAGCAGTTAAAGAAAACCCGAGCTCTGAGTCACCAAGCAAATATGTCATGTGTATCAGAGACTAAAAACGCGGATTCTGGATTTGATGAACGTGTTTATTTACTCCTGATACCACCAGTAACTGCACGTAATTACAGCGCTATCGCTATTTCTGCACTTTATAATTCACACTGTTACACATATACTAGTCGCGTCCTGGTAACGCAATTAGAACATAGGAACTATAACAATCTCAATGTGACTAAATCTTCTAATCAGGTACCACGTATTCACAGGCCGACTTCTAATTCTTCTTCAACTACGAACTTCCCGTGGCTATCTCCTACTGAGAACTGACTTACTTACTCACGAACTCAGTCACTCACTCCAGCTTACGACTGGCTCGTAACTGCCCTGAACTGAACTTGCTTCTGCATTCACTTCTCTCATAAGCACTATGAACTGATCCCACGGCAAACACCTCTATTGTTGATGACGTCACCGCTTTCATAGAACGGTCCGATACGCGGAAATTTGTTTACCGAGCTGTTGACTAGAAATGGGTTGTATAACCCCGTTGTTCCATCGCTGTTCGGCGCGGATACATAGAAAACACAGCCTCATCTATTGTTGTGTGTTGGACCGTGTTTACAGAGCTGTTGCCTGGCAACGTGTTGATCAAATTGGTTACAGTACTTATTATACTCATTTAGACCATGATATCTACAATTGAGGGTGAGAATGACAAGGCCCATGCCAGATTAAGTTTAGGCATAATGGATCTCTTTAATATCCCAAAAACACACACCACAGTTTCGGATATCTTATCCAAATTAATTAATGCTATTTTTATATGTTTTATTGTGTCTGTGAAGTATAATCCAACAGCGTGAATGGCGGGAAAAATATTCAACATTTTGTAACTACAGTATTTTTCTCTGGGGAGGCTCTCCGAACTTCGAATATTTCCCATCCAGCACCCGAGCAAAACTAATTGTACATCACTGGTTTCTAGCGTCAAAGTATTGCAAAACTACCAAACGGGACAAAGGAAACGTGTCTCAATTCTGACTTTGCTGTTTACAAGTTGTTCGCAGTAATGATGGATGTAAACGTTTTATAATAACTGATAACATAAGGGTCAATTACGACATTTAGAGTCACAGATGACAAGCAACTAAGATGAAATATCTGCAATGTCTCGTAATATATCTCGACAGGTCAGTGTTACTGGCGCATAATGGCATGAGTTCAAACTGAAAATCAATCATTGAGAGTGATGAAACACACATGTTACCAATTACACGTATATGATAAAGAGAAATTAAATATGTATGAACTTCGACATGAAGCTCTCTAACACTGACATACGCACTGCTGTAAACAGCGGCCGAAGACAACGTACCTATAACATTGCAATTTCTATGTCACATAAACAGAAGAGTTTAAATCATGAGTTTGCAATAATTTGGGAGATAATTTAGTATTATATATAGTAAAATGTCTCGCAAATATTCCTTAAATTATGTTTCACATGACGCATCTGGTAGACCCCCTCCCAAAAAAAAAAAACAGCCCAGGGACCATAAGAGAACGGGAAAAGGGAGGCACTGACTCACATTAATTTTTTCCGCGTCGGTTTTGTATACAGAAGTGTTCTTCATTTAGTATACTTTCATATCAACGTGTGACAGCCGGGATAGCTCAGTCTGTATAGCGACTGACTACGGGCTGAACGGCAGAGTCGTCGGAGTTCGAGTCCCGGTAGGATTAAGAATTTTCTCTTCTCCACGTCATTCAGACCGGCTCCTATCCAATAGGTACAGGGGGCTCTTTCCCCGGGGGTGAAGCGGCCGGGACGTGAACCTGACCATTCACCTCTAGCTAGTGTCATACGCCTTCATGGCGTAGTGCTTAATTAGTTAAGTACAGGAAAAAATAATTAAATTTCACTGATCCCAAACACCACACAAACTAGATGGGCCCAGCTCTTAAACGAGACATCTCATGTGTTGCATGAAACTCATTGGGGACTCTAAAAATAGTGATAATTTTCTCACATGAATTTATTTGAGATAAACCACATACTTCGTACTAACTCTAGCAACTACTTTTATAAGAATTTTTCATATAAAAAGCCTGTAAAGTGCTTAAATCTGAACTCGCAATTATAGGTAATCATGCAATTACAGTGTCTGCATATGGGACCACTTTACAGGGCATCACACAGAGATTACGAGAACATTTACCAAGAAACACGGGAAACTCCACTTAAAATGACCGTAAAGTATTCTTTTCGCGATTTGAAGAGGATATCACGTAAAAAAAGACAAGTCTAGAGGGATACTAGAACCAATTGTCCGGTACCACTTCTGGAACTGACACATAATAATCCACAGACTTTGTTATATCTCAGAAAAACATTTCTCTCATAACTGCATGATTATCCATTAAACTAAGCATTATGCATTAAAGTGAGCTACTAAAACGGGACGACGCAATGTCTAGTAAACCGCATGATTATTCAAAACTAAACCATTAAAATGTGAACGGAGAAGTTCATGGAGGTAGGCCTAGGCCCACTGGGGCTGTTGTGCCGGGGGGGGGGGAAACATTAAACTAAGCATTATGCATTAAAGTGAGCTACTAAAACGGCACTGAATGCTGTTTGGCATAACGATATGTCTACAGGACAACGCAATGTCTAGTTAACCGCAGGATTATCCAAAACTAAACCATTAAACTAAGCATAATGATACGTCTACAGGACAACGCAATTTCTACTTAACCGGATACTGAGGTCTGCTTGCCTGTGGCCAGATAAGTATATCTGACGTAACTCTCACGTCTCATTACATGATCTCGGTATAACCTTCCCACTGAGAAAAGAGGAAATGTCCATGAGCGTCGGTTCGTGGAATGACGTATCGGCCCAAAAAGTAGGTTTCCCCTCTTCTGAGGACAACAAGGCAATAATCAGAACGATTAAAGGAAAAGGGGAGGGGGAGGTGGAATGTCCAAGACAGAGTCGGCGCCATTAGATGCTGAGACTATATAAAAGTCGGCATGAGGAGCACTAATGTGTTATTGTCGCCATTGTTAGGGTAAAGTGTACCACTAAGTATTGTATCTGACGCTTCCCCGGTTCGACAGGTTCTCCTGTTATAGATGTGAGTATTCTTTTGATAATTGTGTTGTTATACATAATTATTTTTAATTCGCTTAGTGGGGGGTGGAGTCCAACTGGGTCCACTCGGCACGGCGGCCACTGATTGGCCTATTGTATCTGCCCAGGGTGATTATGATGATGGAGAATTTGGTGAAATGAAAATTGGCAGGGGAAACCGAAGTACTTCGAGAAAACCTGCCCCAGAGCCACTTTGCCCATCACATATACCACATGACCAGTCCCGGGATCGAACCCGGGCCGCCGCGGTGGGAAGCCGGCGACTAACCGCTTGAGCTATGCCGCGGCCGATGTATACATATATCTCACTTCACGCGGTGCTCTGGTTAAAAAAAAACCGCGCAAACGCATAAATATAAGACTGCATCCTTCACAGATTCAATTTTAAAAATCAGAATTACGTTCCCCAGCGGATACTCTTCATTGATACATTTGGTGACTGATCATTTTCGTCATTTAAAAGCAAATAATAATAATACACAAGAATATGGTACAGGCATATACAAACACGCATGCACATGCAAAATGAGTATACAAATAAGAGGGGAATATGCGATACGATATAATACATGCTTTTTTTTATGAATCTTGAAACATATTTAATACATATTGCTGAAACAGTTCCTTTTACATGAAGAACACTGTACTGTCAATATATTAATCCTTCTCTTGCTCCAAAGTGAAATCTTAACGGCATTCACAATGAGGCTTCTTTCTAACATGTTCATTATCAATGATTTCTCCTTTCTTTGGGCACACAGCAGACCCTCGATATAAAGCTGAACTCAGGGGATAGCTTCAGCACCCGCGTTATAATTGAAACTGGCATTTATCTAATTTTAGAATCCCTATTATTATATCCTACAGTCAATAATTTCTCGGACTGTGGTTTTGACGCACCATATTACAAGATACATACACTTATCCATATCCTCCCTCAAAATAGACGCCGTTGGCAGCTATGCAAGTCTGCCAACGTTTGTATAGCACTATCGGTCAGGTCACCGCAAATGCTCATGAGATCGTCAAGTTGGTCTTGCGTCAGGACGCGTGGAGCACTGTGTTCGGTAACACGAGACATGTTCAGGTCATCTGGCAGAATTTTATGGCAAGTACCATGGCTAATCCCTGCTGCTGCGATTTCATCTACAGTTTGGGAGCGGTTGCCACGCACCAACGTTGTAACTTCTTTGATCTTGAGTTAGTTCTGAAAGTTCTTGGCCGACCAGTGTGTTCAGCATCTTCAAAACTGTCTCTCCCCTGTGCAAAACATTTGTGCCACTTAAATACAGCACTACGGCCCAAGGCTTTTTCGCCGCACGCTTGCTTGATCATCTGAAACGTTTCGTTAGCGGATTTGACTAATTTTTTGGCAGAACTTGACGTTTTTCCGTTTCTCAAACTGAGATATTCTCGATTTCGCCGCTCGCAGGCAACTACCCTTCACAACAGTTACTTTCTTTCTGAATACACTGCACACATGCAACTGATTCTTGCTGGGAGGAGAGAAGAACGGACACGACATCATCTCGTGGTTCCAAGTATCCGCTGTAGTGAATAACAGCACCACTATGCGGCCAATCCATGAAATTATTGGCTGTACTACGTATACAGTATTTATGCAGAGACTAAACTACGTATAGGAAATTTGAAGTGCATTTCAGACTGTGGTCGAGTACATGAAAGTGCTCTTCAATAAGCTCTGCTGTTTGAACGAAATAATCCCAAGGTTAGAGAAACCAGAAACATGCAGCTTAATCATGGCGGATTATGGACTTCACCCTTTGTACCTGTACACTACAGCAAGGAATGTGTGCAGTAGCCATACTTTAATTAAAACATTTCATAAAAATTTGTACAACAAAAACATATGCAACTGCACTGAGGGACGATCAAACCCACGATATATCCGTTTCCATGGTATAACGACAGCCTACTGTCCCACATAAGTATCGTACTCCCTTATCGTTTGCAGCCACTCCTGAGCCCATTCCTTGTTCAACAAATTAAATAGCTTCACACATACTGTCTTCACAGAAGTTCTCCTTTCCAACGTTCCTTTCCCTACTTTGTACCAAAGCTGTCTCCTGCATTTGCAAAATAAACGTATGTACTGTTAATGAGTCGAAGTTCCGTAGGTCAAACAATTGGAAGACCGATGCAAGGCTTGCAATACAGAGTGATCTTCTTTCTTTCCGCATAACATGTTATAATCACTTTGTACGTGTACTTTCCAATCTCTTCAGTTTTTATGAGGAGGGAAATTGAAATCCACACTGTTTACATTAATGTATATTCAATTTAAAAAATGTTCTTACTAAAACAAGAGAGGAAAGGTGTTCTCCATGAGTGTATTTTTTAATGCTAGTGGGGTGGGACTAAGTCCCTTGTACTGCGGCCACTTCTGGCCTATTGCACCAGCCCCAGATGATAGGTGAGGGTGATTGTGGACCAATTGGTGGAATGAAGATTGGCAGGGGAAACCGAAGTACTCGGAGAAAACCTGCCCCAGAGCCACTTTGTCCACCACAAATCCCATTTGACCAGACCCGGGATCTAACCCGGGCCGCCGCGGTGGGAAGCCAGCGACTAACCGCTTGAGCTATGGCGCGGCCCTTCTCCATGAGTGTATATATACTGCATATAACATTTGCGGCTCTGAGTATATGTAATTGACTATGATTTTCCTTTACTGTAATTATAAATCTACTGCTTCTAAGCTAGTCGTTCTACAAATGCCACGCTACAGAGCATTCAATAATTTTTTCTGTGCACTTTATTAAATATAAGGAACCGGGATAGCTCAGTCGGTATAGCGACTAGCTACGGGCGGGACGACAAAGGGGTCGAAGTTCGTGTCCCGGTAGGGTCAATAATTTTCTCTTCTCCACATCGTCCAGACCGGCTTTGGAATTCACCAAACTTCCTATCCAATGGGTACCGGGGACTCATTCCCCGGGGGTAAAGCGGCCGGGGAGTGAAGCTGACCACTTACCCCTCCAACTAGTGCCGAGGTCAAGAAAATGTGTATCTATACATCCACTCCCCCATACGCCTTCGTGGTGTAGTGCTTAATAAGGTAAGCAACAGGATAACGTTTTTTTACCTTTTTTCATTAAATATTATATATCACGTCAAAGAAGGTTTAAATAAAACTTCTAGAACTCGACTAAGATTATATTGTAACGTTAATATTGTTCAGTTATTATATCCTGACGTCAACTTGTACTTCTACACTGCTATTTCGCTGAACACCACTGTGCTGTCTTCTTGAACTGGTCTTGTCGCTGCCAGTTCGTCGCAACTATTTTACCGCACAAGAAAACTGCAGGCTAACCTTTCGCTCAGACTCAAACGTACTGCCCGTACTGCCTCTCTTTGCCTCACGACCCTCACGACTATGGTTTTATACAAGTTACATTTCTAGACTAGTCAGGTACATACGCGAAAGACGAGGCACATTGGTTTCTGAAGTTGCGAGAAGAGGGGAGATCTGGAATGTTCGGCAACGATGGGGAAGGGAGGGGGGAAATTTTACTACCCTTCTCATTTCTGCACTCAGTCCGGCGCGACAATATATTATGTCACAGGCCTATAACAATTTTTGTAAGAAAATGCAATGAGGTGGTTTTCAGAAAAACTGTTAAATTCAAATTGCGTTTCATGTAAACTATGGGGGTTTTATGGAAGTGACACGAATTAAAATTTAATTCCTCTGACAGATTTTAATACAGACCTCCAAATATTAAACTCCGTCAAAATCTGCTAAGTTGTTTTCGCGATGGAACACGTAGACAAGCAAGAACTCACATTATATGTTCATTTGATGTGTACATGTCTTGTGTTTGCACACTATACTTATATACATTTGTGTATAATATAGTGAGCTAACACAACACTCATCACATAACCCCTTGATGATGGAGACAGAGGTGGTCTCTGAAACGTCAGACACCAACTCCACATTGACATGGCTGACCACCCAAGAAAACTCCACTGTGTAACAACAGCAATGAATCTGCTGCACTAGGATACGGTGCTCTAAGAAAGGAAGCTTTGTGAGTTCTGCTTGGAACTCCTTGTTTCAAATTTGTACGATGAAGTGGATTATTTATTCTTGTTACAGCCCACCCTCATGGATGGTGGAAACTACATCAAGGAGGGTCGGGACTCTGCTAAGAGTACCTGTCTCATCTTCTCACCAAATGAGGAAGCTGTTGGAGCACTTGCTAAGTCCCTCAAATTGTTCGAGGTGCAGTACTATCAAATTTGCAATTTTTAAATCCATGCTTGGGTTACAGAACAGTAGTTTATTCTTGTCTTATAGCATCACCAGGGATCTGAATTAATTAACGCCTGTCATGACAGGAGACTTACATGTTTCTCTTCCAGTAAATAAAATATTGAAACTTTACTCCACACATAAAGTCACAATATTTGCATTATAATGGCATTAAAACAGTTACAAACACTTATTTCATTAACTATCACAATACCTAACTCTACACTGAATCATAAAGCACAAGCAGAGGCATTTACCACTAGAAGTGCTTCCAAATGTCCGACCTTGGCTATGCAAGAATGTCAGCTGATAAAGATGGCAGAATTTTTTTTTGTAATTTTAATCAATCACGACAGTCACTTACAGTACTTGCAGTACTTATGCTATGATGATGTTCTGAATACATACTTAATGCACTTTCATTTGGTAGAAATATATTTTTGGCTGTTAAAAAGAGCAAGCAAGGAGTGAACATTTTCAACACATAAGAAAACTCAAATAGGAAACCTGATCTTCTGAACTAACTGATTACAGAAACATAGGCCTACTTCTGTGATAAAATTAATTTCTTTCACTAACACTTTCACTTCTGCTACATACATGAGAAAATAAGGAGTACTGAGCTATTTGGAGACAGTCTTGAAATAATAAAAATTTATAATAATTTACACCTTTTGAGACCAGATGATTGTTATGTATTACATTTTTTAAGATTATCTTGGTATAACCACACCACATAATAATTGAAGTCTTCTGAGACCAGATAATTTTATTAATGTGAGTTTCAGTATGGCATGCAATGGATGTATTGTTCCCATTATCATTTTATGGGTTTTTCTAAATCAGAAATTCAGTATTTAGTATGGCAGGAACAAATTCTGAACTTTAACCACTTAGTAGATACATTGGGGAAACTGAGGTTGAAAATTAAGTTTTAAATACCAAGAAAGGTTTAAACTACTTGAGAGTTGAAATTTTCCTGTTTATTTCCTCATTTTGACTTGTAATATTCCTGTGTTTTGCAGAAGCATGGTGTGAACTTGTTGCACATTGAATCAAGACCATCAGCAAGAGTTCCTGATAGGTATGAATTTATGGTGGAGTGTGCACCATCAGGAGAGCTGGGTATTGCTATCGAGACTCTCCGAGAACATTCTTCATATTTCAACATCATCTCACGTAATCACAAAGATAATAGAGGTAACTGAACTTCAATCGCATTGCACATGTACAAGACTCTAAAATCATTACCTTACAATTCTATCTCACTCTAGAACCACAACATCTGTATCAGATGACTAATTCTTGTGTTACTAGGACTACAAGACAATTTCTTAAGCATCTTCAAAGCCATATAAGAAAATTTGGCTTATGTGATTTTTGGAAACAATCTGCTTCAAATACTAAGTCACTTCAGATGTGGATGAACTATAGATTCATCCCCTTCTACAGAGACAGGTTGTTTTGAAGGATATTCAGAAGTTCATATGATAAACTGGTCTTTCCATCTACACTTAGACTGTCTTCTTGCAGTCGGTCTTCAGTTCAAAAATATGTTACCACCAGATCTGACTAGGTGCGCTGAATAAATGTAATAAATTCATGCTGACCAACAATATGCCTCAAAATGCTGGGACACCCCCCTTCCGGCAGATACACATATGATGGGAAATTAATCTGGAACCTCTGAGAGGGCAACCTCTCCTCCAAACTAACAAGCTTCAAGCTAAACCCTGGTATAAGGATGTATTCTATTACTCAAATGGTTCAGAAAAGATAGAAATGCTGTTCCCCTAACCTTGATGGAACTTAGATGTTTCTGAAGAAAGGAAAAACAGTATCCCACAAATATTTCTTGCAATTTGTACTTTAAAGAAAAGCAGATGGCTAGTAATACATTAGCCTGGCTGACGAAACAACCCACCATCCCAGTGTATTTAGCTACGTTAACGTACGTTATGTTAGAGCACTGCAGCACTGGCAATACATATGCGAGTCATTTTCCATTTCTGGATATTTCCAACTTCTTTCAATTATCGAAAATTTCAACATCTGCAATTGTTGAATATATTCGTATCTCCCATTTTCTACACTTTGCATTTTTTCATTTCTCAAGTCATAACTTCATTTAAACATCCAAAAATATTGCATTCTTTACATTATCCACAATACTTGAATTTCTACAATGGCCAACAAGTTTTAAATAATCGGGATTCCAAATACTTTATATATACTAAGGTGTCCAAAAAACCGAAAATTGGGGAAAATACAAGTTTCCAATTTCTCATACTTCTGCTCATGACATTTTGCAAAAAGTCTACAATATTCTACATTTTTATACGTTTCTCTTTCATTTTTCACAAATGCTGAAAATAATACAATTTGTCCAATTCTGACAAATTTGTAGTTATATTTTTGTATTTTTAAACATTAAAACACGTTTCAATTCTTAAATCGATAAATTTATTAACGCCATCACTACCGATTCTTCCTAAATACTTCGTATTCTCGATTACATTCAACAAACTGTGCATTCCAAATCACAACCATCTTGAAATATTTACTTATTTTGACAATTGCTGTAATTATTAACATTCTCATATATCCAACAATTTTATAAATTCCGAAAATATGCCAACTTCTCTCAACTTTCATCAGCTTTAGATTTTTGTAGCATCGTGTATGTCGCAAACACTGCAACTCTCAGGAATTTTTACAATTCTCAGAGCGCTCTAACATACAATAACTATAAACAATTCAAATTACCTAGTACTCTTACAGACTTTGAATGTTCTAACCCTTGAATGTGTCATGATTTTCATTAATCGTCTCCCTCAAATTTTGGTCAAATTTTGAATATGACATCTCAAATAGCTTCCACAGTTTTCATCTCTTCCAAAAACCAATCCACGTTCTTCACTCTAACTCATTCGACCTAAGACCTTCTTCAAAAGCTGTTAGTTGTGCAGCTACTCAAGAAATTCCCAACATTTTATGAGACCAGAACGTTCATTATAGTGTTCAAAAGAGCCCTCCACTGAGCCACTACACCCAGTATTTGCCACCCCACTGTATCTCCCTATGATCCGTCTTAATATCCTCGCACACACATCTATGTCTACATCTGCCTAGCGGTCTCCTCCCTCCATTCTGGCTTTCCCATCAATATCCTGTAAGCATTCCTCCTCTCCGCCTTGCACACTACATTCCCTGCCCATCTTGCCCTCCACGACTTGATCATTATAATTATACTTGGCGAAGAGAACAAGTTACAAATTTCCTGATCATAGAGTTTTCTCCAACCTCCTACCAGTCCAAGCCTCCTCAGATCAAATATTGTTCTTAACAACCTCACAACATGGTCCCCCCTTAATGTCAGACACCAAGTTTCATATCCATACAGAACACGCAAAATTATTTCATACATTCTAAATTTTACCTTTCTAGGCAGCAGTAAAAAACAGAAGGTTCTGGAAAGACTGGTAGCAAGCATTGCCCAAATTCAATGTCCTATTAATTTCCTCCTCAATCAAGGTTTCATTTGTTACCGCCCTTCCAAAAAATATTTTAACTGTTCCGCGTTTTGAAATGATCCGTTACCTATCCCCACGTCGTGACTCTGCCCTGCATTCTGGTGATGAGACAGCAACATATACTTGCTTCTCGCTGTGTTTACTTCTAGACCAGCCTCCTTATGGGTATCAATTATGGCTTCTGTGTTTGTTTTTCTTTATGATATCTATGCTACCTCCCAAATTTTTCACATCATCATCATCATCATCATCATCATCATCACCGCCTAAGGCCAGCAGCTGATGTGTCTCATTTCATTTCAGTTCCATTTGGGTTTCCTACACCTTCCCAATCGTATACTCTAAAGCAAAGTTGAAAGGCAATGCTGGTAAAGGATCACCTTGTTCTAGACCAATTCGGACAGGAAACACATCAGAGAAATGTTTACCAATAAGGACTTTACTATACGTTTCACTTAAACATGTCTTAATCAGCACAACTAGTTCTGTGGGTATCCCAGCATCTATGAGAATAGTGTGTAAATATTAGACACATCACAATATAGTTTTCCACAGGCTTGCGTGTATAAGTGGTCTCAAGACATGATATAATCTTCAAAAGTTACCGATATTAAATGTCAACATGCCTACCATGCAGGAACTTGCCTATCAACAACAAAACACAAACCAAGCCTAATCATACCTTATCATAATACAACAAACCACCATGAATCTTACTGAGTCACTGTTCACAAAACTAACAATCATTAATAGTGATACAAAAACAATCATCACCCAAAATTTCTGACATGGCGACACTCTCAGACACTTTGGTAGCCTCACAGCTAGGAAGGATGACAGGGCACATGACATTCACACCAAATTTTCTGGAAAGTGGATCCTTGCAAGATGAACCACCTCATGGCAGAATAACATTAGAACAGAAAGTATCAAAAAGCTGATTTTTGGATTCAACCGGCTACATAACATATCCAATGGACATCTCCGTGACAGTCTCTGTCACATTCTGCTGCCAGAGCGCTGCTTCTTAATATTCAGTCAGTCACTGAATGGCTTTGCTAAGGTTTAGGATGACCACATGCAGTTCTCATGTCTCTAATATAAATAACAAACTGAGGAAAACTGCATTCACAGATCCTGTGTATCTTTAAAAGCAATATAATCTTCACACTTGTAGAAGAGAATGGAGATATTTGGCAATGTTATGAGTGTGTTTCCAGCAATATTAAGGGATGATGCCCAAATTCATTCCATTAAACTAAATTCCATCATTACTTCTGCACAGCTGCAGAATGATAAGATGCTCAATGACATGCTTCACATCTTAAACAAATAACATTTCATAAACATTGACAGAATTCTGGAAAATAATCAAGAAGGGGGTAATCCGTCCAACACTCTTCTGTTAACCTCACATCTCAACCTGTCACTGAATACTTACTTTCTTCCTCTCACTAGAATAATCTACATAACCAGCATTAAACTAAATCAAGTCTAATGAAATCTAGCCCATCTTTACTAACTGTTATTGCTCTGCAAAACAGGTGACAACACAAGAAACACAACTGCACATCCAATTTGTTTCACTAACAGGGTACAATTAATAATACTACAATTACGTAGTACCAGTGGATTCAAGGGAAATGGGGAAATTGGTTTACATGGTATAAATACTATGGCACAGAAGCCCACACCAACATTATTTCTATTCATTTTCCTACAGTAACCTAATACAGTATGATGCAGACACAAAACTTGTCACATTCGGTTCATGAATCACATCAACACGCATTTGGGCAGGGAAGGGTCTGGTTCAGTTACCTGATGTTATAACAACTGGGACATAATATCAATGACCACGACACTGCAGTTTCATGCTGTCAAAAACCTTCAAATTATTAAACATTTTGCACATATCCAAAACTTCAAAATTCCCAAGGACCTAAAACTTTCAAAACTTTATACTTCACAGTGCTTAGTATTCCTGAACACTGGTCTTGTTTACATCTATTAAGTTACACTGGATTTCTGTGGAACTGCACAAAATCTTGGAGTTTAATTACCACTCTTCCCCACACAACCCTGGTTTCCTGAGAGATGAACAAATGGATTCTACCATACTTTTTATGGTTTTTTTAAATAAATTACCATATTCAGTCTCCAGTCATGTACAACACAAGTAATTATTTCATTCGTACCTACAGATCATGGTGCCAGTGCATAAAAGGTACTCAACATATTCAGACCCACAATGTTGCCTGGGAAGATGTGTATTCTCTTGAACACCAGGTGCATACCACGTATGTAGAATCTAGTCCACTCCTCCCTCCTGCACACACTGAAACACACATTGTGTACACCATTAAAGATCTGACAGGAACTTATTAAAGGTCAACACATCTTTAACTTGTAAAGTAGGTACTGATATCTATTAAATATAACCATTCCATCTATGTGGCTGAAAAATATTAAATAAACCAAGACTGAAACAAAAAAATTCTGAGTTGAACATGTCTTTGCTCTGCTATTTTCTTTAGCACATTACATGAAGCTGTGGAGAAAACAGCCTGAACAGCAGGAAGAATTGTTTTTTCTCACTGTTATTTGCAGATTTACAGTCAATATGGCAACTTCTCTATAACATAATTTATTAATTTTAAGCTCTAC
This sequence comes from Cryptotermes secundus, assembly GCF_002891405.2. Taxonomy (NCBI): domain Eukaryota; kingdom Metazoa; phylum Arthropoda; class Insecta; order Blattodea; family Kalotermitidae; genus Cryptotermes; species Cryptotermes secundus. The sequence goes on along the minus strand of NW_019733319.1, from coordinate 708,650 downwards.
AACAGTGAAATAACAATCACGTCAAATTCTTGTCCTTCCATTCCCTAACATCCTATGAAAAGATGACAGAAAAATCAAACCAGAACTACAGCAAGCATTCGATCTTTCAGATACTGTTCCATGGTTTCCTTGTCGCATACGAGACCTTGACAAGTTTGCAAATCACATTCTGTCTTATGGATCTGACCTTGATGCAAATCATCCAGGATTCAAAGATCCTGTGTACAGAGCCCGAAGGAAATACTTTGCAGATATCATCTACAACTACAAGCAGTAAGTACATAAATACTTACATAGTACATAGTAACATACCTGTACAAGTTTATAAGCAAGCTAAATGAAGAATCAAACCAAATAAGGATGTAAGTAAATCTGTCCCTTTGTCTAAACATCACACTACAAAGATGTATAAATAGCATAGGTCCACCTGGACTGTTTCAATGAATATGTTAGTACTAGTAAAAAAAAGTAAGTAAAGGTATCCTTGTAACAGACTGTGGAGGTCCATAGGGTTGTGAGATGTTGAGGTTCCCATATTTCTAGACAATCGGCTCATAGACGGTGGCAACGTTGTCAGCCCTACGTTCCGGCCACCTTTTACCCCCAAGAACATTTCAAGAATATTCCTGGTACTCATTTCTGTTAGAGGCTGAGTTCACACCAGGGCCATAGTGCGGCTGGAAGGATTAGGTCAATTGAAGAAACTCCAATGACCTCATCGGGACTTGAACCCGCAACCTTCCGGCTTGTAGCACAGTGTCTCAACCAAACATGCTACCACGTGCCCCCATGAATATGTTAGTTCTGTATTTTATTTCTGCACCATAAAAAAAACACAGGTCTCATAACCAGTTACAACATTGTTCTAAAACTCAGTTCTTTCTAAAATCAATTCTGAAGGACAGTGACTTATATGGACAGCATATAAAATATCTCATCCCACTGAATGATAATTGTCTTAGTCTCATGTGGACTACGTAGACAAATATTTCCAGTATACATGATTTGTAGCTTTAATTTTTACCTCATATTCTTTCTTTGTACTTCTTTGTGGTGTAATAAATCATGCTATGTTTTTATTTATGAAAGTGGAGAGCCTCTGCCACATGTTGATTACACAGAAGAGGAGATAGCAACATGGGGATCAGTGTTCAGGGAACTCATCAAACTGTACCCTACCCATGCCTGTAAGGAGCACAACCATGTGTTCCCTCTGCTTATAGAGAACTGTGGCTACCGGGAGGACAACATCCCCCAACTTCAGGATGTATCAAACTTCCTCAAAGGTACAAGATCCATTCATAATTTAAACCCACAGTGTAAGAATCTCTTACTATTTCTTTTCATTATTTTTCCATAAGTAGCATTTTTTATCTGTTTCTCTGTTTCTTGGATTAAATGTAAAAGACATTTCAGTAACATAACATAAACATAAAATAGTTTTTGCATAATAAACAGGCACATTTGGCACCAGAAGTAGAACACATTTCATAATCAAGAATTGCTAATAACAAGATGTAAGCTCTGAATAAATTATGATTGTCCCAAGAAGACTGGTAAAGAACTATATGTGACTCATAAATCTAATTTTAAAGAGTTCTATCTATCCCAGAAGACATCTCTGTGAGAAACTCAGATCCTACAAATAAAATTTTATACAGCCCTATGCTAAAAATTGCATTTGTTGTACGGCACCTCTGCTGTCAGCTGACCTCTTAAGACAAATGTTCTCAGCACTGGCCCCCATAAAAAGATTACTTAAGAAATCATGTTTGAGTACTATGATTATATCCACTTGCTTGCCACATGTCAGAAGTGCACATATATGTTGAACATCATTTGGGAGCAATCTATATACCTGACAGAGAGGGCTTCATATGTGCAGATGTGTTCTTATATGTATGAGTCACCTCAAGATTTCTACAGGAGGCATTCATGGCAGGAGTCTGGCTTTTCCCTAATAACAAAGCGCAGGGTTTCATGAAAAATATTTTTATACATATCTTTTCATATTAGAATCCTGGTACCATATTTTGGTTTGTCATTTGATGCTCAAGGAAGCTTATTTAATTTTTTTTACTTAATGCAACAAAACTGATTAAAGTTACATCCAAAAGTCCAAAGAATGAAGTATTCTGGAAAATATAAAAATTAATTTATAGGATACCATTTCACACAGAAACAGTACTAGCCAGTGGTCTGAGTTCCAGGAAATTAATAAGGGCTTAAAACGGTCTGCTGCCTAAATGCTTCTTCAAGAGGTAACAGTGTGATATGTAAATTACACCTCCTCTAACTTTCCACTGAAATTTCAACAGACATTCCCTTTAGTTTGTATTAATACTGAAGGTGTGTGGTGCTCACTATCTCTTGCAGACTGTACAGGATTCACATTACGGCCAGTGGCAGGTCTTCTTTCATCTCGGGACTTCCTGGCAGGATTGGCATTCCGTGTATTTCACTCCACACAGTACATCCGCCACTCCAGCTGCCCACTGTACACCCCAGAACCTGATGTGTGTCACGAGTTGCTTGGCCATGCTCCATTGTTTGCTGACCCCGCATTTGCACAATTCTCCCAGGAGATTGGACTTGCATCACTTGGGGCTCCTGATGAATATATAGAAAAACTTGCCACGGTTAGTAAAACTTCACTGCATCCCAGATTAATTAATAGATACTGATAATTCTGGGCACATCTTTAAAATACGGTGTCCAGACATTTATGCTTCTTTTACTTATACTAGTGTTCTAATGAGCTGTTTCTTATACAGTCTGTACTTGCAGAAGCAAGGTAAGAAACAAATCTCAGAGAATCTGTGCAAATATAGGAAACACACAAATTATGCAGCAAGTTTGGCAGGAAATAATAGTGGTTAGTTGTGCAATAAGGAGCCCCAAGTACCTAACCATTGTATTTGAAGGTTATTCTGAAACCTGTTTACATGGATGTACTATGTGTTGTTACGATAAAATTTTCACACTAGAAAATGTGTAGATACAAGACACAATGGCATAGGCAGCTGTGAAGTGTACTGTATTTTGCTAAATATATGGGATAGTGTAATTGGTTGAGGCACTATGCTACAAGCTGGATGGTCGCAGGTGCAAGTCCCAATGAGGTCACTGGATTTTTTCAATTGATCTAATCCTTCCAGCAACACTAGGGCCCTGGGGTTGACTCAGCCTCTAACAGAAATGAGTACCAGGAACATTCTTTGAATGTTCTTCGGGGTAAATGGCGGCCAGTGCATAAGGCTGACAACCTTGCCGCCATCTATGAGCCGATTGTCTAGAAAATGTGGGAATCTCAACATCTCACAACCCTATGGGCCTCCATGGCCTGTTACAGGGATACCTTTAATTTACTTACTTTCACTTACCTAATCCTTCCAGTCACACTATGGCCCTGGGGTAGACTCAACCTCTAACAGAAATGAGTACCAGGAATCCTCCTGGGGTGTAAGGACAGACAGCGCTTAAGGCTGACAACCTTACTGCCATCTGTGAGCCGACTGTCTGGATAATGTGGGACCCTCAACGTCTCACAACCCTATGGGCCTTCACAGTCTGTTACAGGGATAGCTTAACTTTTTTTTTTTTTTTACATTTACTTTTCATTCACCATATTTAAAAATGTTCCAAGTTAAAGTTGAGATTCATATTTTACATATATGCCAATTTCATGTATAGTGAGCCATTTCTGAGAAATTTAAGTTCAATTTGGAATTCATATAAAATGAGAAATATGACACACTACAGCCAGTTTCACAGAGTAAAGCTTTTTATTTGGATGCTAATAGTCACTCAGGTAGTAACAAAATTCCCCACCCTTTAGAGGAACCTGAAAGCTGATTACCACGTTCACAAGATCCAACCACTGATCTACATACCCTGAGCCACATGAATCCAGTCCACATCCGCACACCCTATTTATTTAAGATCCAATTTAATATTACCTTTTTGTATACATCTTCTGGTTTAGAAAACCGAGATTAGTGGCCATGGGGATCTGTTGTGATGACCACGTAACATTCTCTATCCACAAAAGTTGGCACTAACTTCACTGACCAGCGGTGGTCGCTCAGTCGGTATAGTTCACTTGCGGACTACAGGTCACGGAGTTTTTTTAGTTTTGTATACATCTAGGTATCCTAAACAGTCTCCTTCCTTCAGGTTTCCTGAGTAAAATCTTGTATGCATTTCTTGTCTCTATTGTGCATGGTACATGTGTCTCCCACCTCATCCTTCTTGATTTTTGTCACTAACATCCATTGAAGAGTACAAATTATGAAGCACCATATCATGCATTTTTTTCCAGTCTCCTGTTACTTTTCCCTTCTTAAATCCAAACATTCTCTCCAGTACTTTACTCTCAACACCTTAAATCCATGTTTCCCTTAAGGCAAAATACCTATGTCATAATTTAAATAAGAGGTAAAATTATGATTCTGTATATTTTATCTTCACATATTTACATAGGAGGTGAGAAGAAAATAGTCAGGACTGAATTCCCCGAATTCAGTCTTCTCTTAATTTCCACGTGAATGTTAATTTCTGTTACTATTAATCACATATATCTGACTAGTATGAGTACAGTGAAATTAAATTTATTCACCAACTCTTAGTGCAGACCCTCAATACCAAATGTTATCAAAATGCCCTGTAAAAAAAAAGTAAAGCTATCCCTGTATCAGGCCTTGAAGGCCCATAGGGTTGTGAGATGTTGAGGGTCCCACATTTTCTAGACAGTCTGCTCAAAGATGGCGGTAAGGTTATCAGCCTTACGCGCCGGCTTCGCTTTACTCCCCAGGAAGATTATTTAATTAATTCCTGGTACTCATTTCTGTTAGAGGCTGAGTGAACCACAGGGCCAATCAAAATGCCCCGAGTACTTTCAAAGATGAAACATGCGAAATGACACAAAACAGCCCTCACATTATATATATTCTGTGCACCTTGTGCAAGAAATTCATTAGACAACTTTAATTCTAGACAAGTTAGGAAGATCAACTGGTTAATGTTCCATCTAGTTACATTAGCAAGGATTAAAAGATGTACTGCAATGATGTATCCACATTTCCCATGTTTAATCTTAGCAATTCAGAATATCTAATTGGCTGACAGATTAATTTAATGTAGATACTAATCTATTATTATAGCACATTTTTGCAAGCTGAGCACACTATCAATATCACACTCCACAGAATCAGAAATTATTCTTCCTAATATTTAGTTAAACATACACATGTATGTCAATAAGAAGTAGATATCACCCTAATGTAACTAGTTTAATAAGCTTAAGTAAAGGCAAAACAGTTACTTAATTCTAGTAATCTAGCTACACTTAATTGCCTTATTTGTGTATTAAGAAGTGTCACAGTTTAAGATGTCTCTTATAATGATAAATATACAAACCATCAAATAATGTTTCAAATGAAAGTTCCACACCTTAATGAGATTATCAATCATATAGCTGGAGCCAGATAAATCTGCCACAGTATGCATGGAAAAACGTTTATTTATATGAGCCAAAACTAAATTATATCTTACACATGAAACATGCATATGGGTCAAGGGCGTGACTTCCCTATCATACCTCCATTTCACGTAGTCCATGAAAACTGCACAGAATGAAACGTGAATCTAAGTGCAAGTCAGAAGATAGAATAGGTCAGGGCCGTCACTACAGAGACTGAGTAAAATATTACCAGGAAAATAACTTGCTAATACCACTAAGATGTGTTTAGATAAACAGTGTAACTGTAAAAATATCGTCTGAAGAAAATAATAAAAGAATTGGTCACTGTACTGTAATGACAAATCATTACAGCATCACTATCAAATTAAGGTCCGTTATCATTTTTAAGTTGCTGGTGGCCAATTCATAAAGAGCCAGGATATCTCAGTCAGTATAGCGACTTGCTATGGGCTGGACGACGGAGGGGTTGGTGTTCGAATCACAGTAGGGTAAACATTTTCACTTCTGCATGTAGTCCAAACCGGCTCTGGGGCCCATCCAGCCTTCTATCCAATGGGTATCGAAGGCTCTTTCCCCGGGGGTAAAGCGGCCGGGGCGTAAAGCTGACCACTCCAACTAGTGTCAAGATCAAGAAAATGTGGGTCTATACATCCACTCCGACCGTCTTCATGGCATAGTACTTAATTAGTTAAGCACAGGGCCAACTTTACCTTTTTCTTTTTTTATCTTTGTTTCCCAATTCATGCTCTAACATTTCAAACATTCTGGGATGTGATGTTGCGTTGTCTTGTAGAAACGACGTTTCAGAGAATGCACTGGCTCCAAATTTAGGGTCAAAGACTAAACGAACCAACTTAAAAGATGGAGGCAATACATATACAACGTAGACTACATGGCGTCACATCTTAGATGGTAGTATCTCCATAGCCACCACCGACAGAAACCCATACCTCATCACGAAGATTCGCTCGTGATCGGCACTTTTCTGCTGCAGAGGAACTACAGGGGATCCAGGGGATGGACAAAAATATGGAAACACCTCGTGAAATGCATGCCTGAATTGAAGTGTTTATTTTAGCGAAGTTTGTAGGTGACGCTGTTGTATCTGCCCAATACCATTACCAGTACAACCTCCACAATACGTTGCAAGCTTCATTTGTTGTCGAGAGAGTGTCATGTGCAGTTTCTAGTGCATCGTGTCAGAGCAAACAGAATTCGAATGCGGGCAAATTGTTGGGGCTCGTATGGTGGGTGCTTCCATAACCAAGGTAGCCGAGGTCTTTGGTGTTTCGCGAGGCACAGTATCCAAAATTATGACTGCATACAGGGGGACTGGAAAAACCGCATCCAATAAACACCAGGGTGGACGGAAATGTGTGTCGAGTGGTCGAGACACACGAACATTGTGTAGGATTGTGA
>NW_019733319.1:670536-701674 GCF_002891405.2 Cryptotermes secundus | reverse complement strand
CAAAACAGTACAAAGGGAACTCCACAAGCAGGGTACTTCTTGACGAACTGCAATTCCAAAGCCACACATCAGTGATCAAAATGCCACTAAGAGGAGAGTGTGGTGCCGAAGTCATAAAACCTGGGCTATGGAGCAATGGAAGACTGTCATTTGGTCGGATGAGTCCACCTCCACACTGTTTCTGGAGAACACCATCCCAAGCTTACGATTCAGATTGTTTGCTGCCAAGAGTGAAATATGGCGGGGGTTCGATCATGGTATGGGCGGTATGGGCAGCCATATCATGGTAGTCTGTCGGACCCAACATTACCCTGCAAGGTCACGTTACTGCCAACGACTATGTGACCATTTTGGGCGACCAGGTCCATCCCATGGTGCAAAATTTGTTCCCCAATAGTGATGCCATTTACCGAGACGACAATGCCCGTGTTCACATAGCTCACATCATCCAGGACTGGTTTTCTGAGAACAAAGATGAAGTGTCACGTCTGCCATGGCCTCCACAGTCGCCAGATATCAATATTATTGAGCCTTTGTGGTCTGTTTTGGAGAGCAATCTGTGTGCGCACTATCCACCTCCATCATTGTTAACAGAACTTGCCAATGTTTTGCTGGAAGAATGGTACAAGATTCCCTTACAAATCATACAGGACCTCTATTTATCCATTCCAAGGAGACTGCAAGCAGTTCTGCAGGCCAGAGGTTTTCCTACACCATATTAGTCACGGTAATGTGTTTTCTGTTGAGTTTTTCTATATTTTTGTACATTTAACAGCACAGTGACATACCACATTTAGGTTGCTTTCCCTGTTAATATACCTAGCCGTCATTCTGAATACGCACAGAGGTTAGTCTGCTTTGTATTCCGTGATTAGGGGATCTATGTTTTCGGAATATTCTGTACGTTCAGCAGTTTATGCAATAATTACTAAATACTAAATAATTAGACAGTTTCCATAAAGTAAAATTATAGCATACCACAAAAATACATCTTACACAAGTCCACTAACTTGTTATCTGTTTAAATAAGTACCAGCACATGATCTTCGTGATTCTGCACGTGTATGTGTGTGTCTGTTTCAGTCTGTTTCTTTCTGTAAAGCTGCTATCTATGAGTAAATATAACTATATGGCGAAATTGAACATTCAGTGCCATCTATTATGGGCATGCCATGAGAAGTCCATTGAAATGGTCAATAGGGTTTCAGGGGGGGATCAAACGTGTGGCCTTCCGGCGTCTAGTATAGTGCCTCAACAAACTATGCTATCACGTGCTCCACATAGTTACGTACCAAATGGAAAATTGCAACAACCCATACAATACCAGATTTGTGTGTATTGTGTTAATTGCCTCTGTGTGAAATAAATCACCCATTAATAAAACTTAACTAATTACTACTCTTAGTTACTGTCAGATTGATAATGTTTTTTATTATTATATCTCTGCCTGTGATTATGCAAATAATGTGTCTGTTTACAGTGGGTTTCTATTAAAATGAACACTAGTGCTGAGAATTTGGTGCCCTGGTATCTCTCAATTTTATCCTAATCCCACATATATTAAATCTGTTGATTTTTTTATATTGTAGTGCTTCTGGTTTACGGTGGAGTTTGGTCTATGCAGACAAGATGGACAACTCAAAGCATTTGGAGCAGGTCTGCTGTCTTCATTTGGCGAGCTACAATATAGTTTGAGTGGCAAACCTGAATTAAAACCATTTGAGCCTTTCAAAACAGCAGTTCAGAAGTATCCCATCACTGAATACCAGCCTATATACTTCGTAGCTGAAAGCTTTGAAGATGCCAAAGAGAAGATGATGTAAGGATATTACTAGCTTCTTTTTGACATGAAAACTATTACAAACACTCTAGTAGTAGAGCCCACAGGGGTCAACCAATAACCAATTGGAGTTAATAACAGTTAATACACTCCAAAGATTGTTGTGGGTAAAAGTAAGGAAGCTTAAACATGTTAGTGTAATTATGCTAGGGTTACTTAATTCCTCATGGAGCTGAGCCCTTCTGGAGGAGCCACCAATTCTGCAGCTACTCAAGAATTTCCCAGCATCTTATGGAACCTGAAGGTTCATTACCATGTTCGCAAAAACCCTCCACTGGTCCCTATCCTGAGCCAGATCTCTCCAATCCATACCATCCCATCCTATCTCTCTAAGATCCATTCTAATATTGTCCACCCACCTACGCCTTGGTCTTCCCTGTGGTCTCTTTCCTTCTGGCTTTCCCACCAATATCCTATATGCATTCCTCATCTCCCCCATTCATGCTACATGACCTGCCCACCTCATCCTCCTTGACTTGATCATTCTAATTATACTTGGAGAAGAGTACAAGTTTTGAAGCTCCTCATTATGCAGTTTTCTCCAACCTCCTGTCACTTCATCTCTCTTCAGTCCAAATATTCTCCTCAACACCCTGTTCTCAAACACTCTCAGTCTATCTTCCTCCCTTAATGTCAGAGACCAATGTTAGGGTTAGTAACTCTAAATAAAGCCTAGATTCAGAAGTGGCCTAAATGTAAAGTTGTTTCGCTTGAAGATTCAACACCACTTACACCCAGAGATCTCGCGTCTGTGTCTAGTGATAAGACTTGCATGACATAATGAGTCCAACAGAGAACATGCCTTTCCTTTTTACTTCAGAACAGAAATAATAAGCTTCTGAAATATACATCTTTTAGCCAGACATTGAAGGAAACATCTCTGAACATCTCATTTAATACCTAAGGACCAACTTTATCTGATGCAACTCACAGAATAGGCAGGTACCTTTATCTGAAATTGGCAATGGTGACAGCTTCCACAATTTTGTGCATCCTCTTTGCCAGTAGTCAGTAACGAATGAAAGTCTGCCCATAGCAAAATTCATAATTCTTCCTTAATATATTATTTCACTAAGTCCATAAACCTTGTAAGCACAACAAATGTTATGACACAGAACAGAAATATACTAGTACGGAAAATAGTTCTCATTGACATGAAAGGTGTACATGTTAAACTACACACATATTTAATACTGCCACCAGATGGAGGTTCTTGTCATTTTACTCCTGAGGAAAGAGCTCCTAGTATCTATTGGATACATCTGTGGGCCTCAGAACTAGTCTTCACTGCAGCAAGAGTAATGATTCATTGCCTGCAAGGAACTGAATCCTGGTCATCAAACCCTTAGTTAGTGACTTTAATGATAGAACTATCCAAACCCTTAGTAATTAATGCAGGAATTAAGAAACATGTGAACAAAATAATATATATAAACATATCTTGTTTTCAGAAAATACGCCCATACAATCCCTCGTCACTTTGGAGTCCGCTACAATCCTTACACTCAGAGCATCGAGCTACTAGATTCTAAGCCTCAGATTGAAGGACTGGTGGACAATATACACCAAGAAATGCAGATCCTGCTTGATGCTCTACGCAAGCTGTGACAATCTTACCTGTGAAACATGATTAACTGTGTGCATGAAGAATTCATAAGTACAACATAAATTAATTTTGAACAAAGTTACAAATATATTCTCTTACATTTTGTCACAATATATAGCTGCATCAGGGTATGATGATTCATATTGCAGCATAATTGCCTGTCAAATTAAATTAAAAAACTTTTCATGTAAGTCATACATCTGTAAGATACTACAGCAGTACATTCCAACACCTTGAAGATATATTATAAATCACTAGTCAAAAGTTGTCATCAGTTTTTCACAAGAACACTGTAAAGTGCATCTACAGTTGTTGTATTTGTTTATCTAATTGCATCATGCATAACAAAGATGCAAAAAATTTAAATTTCAACAGCAAATGTTTTCACCATAATGAGATGCATTAATTGTCATGTGAATGAAGAAGGGTACATCATACTAATATTTTTTTCCTTTAATTTTGAAGAACCCTGATATGGGATGGTAAGTTGTTTAGTGGGAAACCTCTTAACTGAAAGAGTGCATGACAAAAAATACTTACACAATTGCTCCTAGAGATATTTATGTTTAATACTGTTTTGTATACTCTTTGTAAATATATACCACATCTACTTTCATGTTTGCAATGAATGGCTACTGAAATGGACAAACTCTATGAACTCTACAGTACCTTATTCAATGTTAATGATGACTTCAGATTGTTGTCTTCTGGGGTGTGACACCATGCAATCTTATAGGTGGACGTTTCAGAGGAACTTCTGCCCCCATTTTAGGAATATAAAGCATTTTGAGGCTCCTCCCAAATGTCAGTACCCACCAACAAGATTGCGTGGTGTCACAACATCTGAGACCACAATCTGAATATTCACCACTGCAGAAACCTCAAATCCTACACCAGTGACACCTTGTGTTGTAGTTAATCTTCAATATAGATGTTTTCTCTAAGAAAAATAATTTAATTACTGCAGAAACTGGATTTGTGTCCTGATGTACTTGGAGGTTTGTTGTTGTGACCAGTGTCTGCATCAACTTCTCATTTCTCTCATGTGTGCTACATTCCCACTCATCTTACAGTCCCTGAACACAATTATTTCTCCCTTATCGAATTATCCCATTATGAAATAATTTATCGGATACCATTAGAAATAAGCAAAATGATCTTTCCTGCCTTATGAAAGAAATTTCAGAGTGTTCTTTTAGAAAAATAAGGCCAGCAGGGAATTAAAATTGAGGCACCCTTATTGAGACATAGTTTAAACTTTCAAAGCATGGTGATTACTACAGGACAGTCTTAATAGTCTGAGGTGAATGGGACCAAGGTCGTCTCAAACTATAAAAAGAATCTGAACAATACAGAATATATTACTCCCCTCCAAATAAAGACAATTTATGACCTGTATGATTTTATTCATAGTGCTTCCTGCCTATTTAACATGAAAAAAATATGCTTTTTTGCTTATAAAATTGTGATTGCTTCTTTGCTGCAAAGTCATGACATCTTAAGGAGTTAGACACTGTAAGCAACAGAAAAGTGACTGAGAGTTATATGCATCACCTCAAATTAAATGGATTCTCGAACAGGGACTTTAACTATGAAGACACTAATATATATGCACAGTACACCTTAAAAAAATCTCTGCAGGTTGTTCAGAGTATATTTACAAATTTTCTGTGAGGTAGAAACTGATTTTTTTTTTAATATTTAGATGTACTGCAGGGTCACACAGTAGCATAGTTGGTTGAAGCACTATGCTACACGCTGGAAGGTCATGGGATCGAATCCCGATGAGGTCATTGGATTTTTTTCAATTTACCTAATCCTTCAAGCCGCACTATTGCCCTGCGGTCGACTCAGCCTCTAACAGAAATGAGTACTAGGAATATTCTTGGGGGTAAAGGGCAGCCGGCGCGTAGGACTGACAACCTTACCGCCATCTATGAACCGATTGTCTAGAAAATGTGGGAACCTCAACATCTCACAACCCTATGGGCCTCCAAGGCCTCTACTTCAGGCATAAAGACATTCAATGCTCAATTAGTGGAAAGTACAGAAATAAGCTCCTGTGTGCTACTTCAAGTAACTATAACATCGGTGGCCACGCCATAGCTCAAGTGGTTAGTAGCTGGCTTCCCACCACGGCGGCCCGGGTTCGATCCCGGGTCTGGTCAAGTGGGATTTGTGGTGGACAAAGTGGAACAGGGGCAGGTTATCTCCGAGTATTTTGGTTTCCCCTGCCAATCTTCATTCCACCAATTGCTCCACAATCACCCTCACCTATCATCTGGGGCTGGTACAATAGGCCAGAAGTGGCCACAGTACAAGGGACTTAGTCCCACCCCACTAGCATTAAAAAAACCATAACATCAAATAAATTCTCAACAACTATATATAACATATTTATGCAATGCAAGAATGTCAAGCTGCAAAGCATTTCAAGAGAAAGAAACTGAAAGGGCATCATAAAGAAATGAATAGTAAGCACATGTGACAAAACAGGATATATTCACAAGAATGTTACAGAACACAAAGTTTTAACATCCTAGTCTTTTGTACACAGCAAACTTTTCCATCAGGATACTTCTGTTACAAAAATAATCCACTAAATTTCTATTGCCTCTCATAAACCATGTAATATCTTTCATCCAGTACAATACAGGTTATTAGTAATGAAGTACACACTTTTAAAATTTTGCTTTGCACCCATTAACATACCTAGAAGCTACATCAATGGAAACTGCAACACAAACATTTGAACATGACTCAAGAAGAATCAGCTTGACTGGTAAAACTGCCAACATTCAGGTGATAAAGAACTTGTTTGAAATTGTCCTGTTTTATTGATGAAAAGCTTCATAAATACACTGTTTCATCAGTATCAGTTGGTAAGAATGGGTTACCACATCTTTCAAATCTCAGATGAAGTTCACAAGAGTTAAGATCTTGAAATGCTGGGAGTCATGTTTTATGGTTTTCATAATCAATTCATCTTCTAGAAGTGCCTTGCAAAGTGTCTTCTTAAACTAAATCGCCTTCCAACACAGAATAACAATTCCAGTTTCTGTTTCAGTTGATACTAATATGGAAGAAAATTAATTTACTAAAAATAAATTTTTAAAAGTGTATGCTTAATCTATAGTAACTCTGTATAAACTGCCAACATTTTTCACACAACACACTGTAACCATATACATTATGGACAACTTCCATAGTTAAAAAGTAATTTGTACTTTTGTAATTATGAGCCTGTCCACAAGAATACAATGCTGTGATCTACTACGTACTGTTTTCAAGTTCATTGTGTGACTAGTAGAGAGTTTATGTTGAAACACGATTACTTTAATGATACACCCACAACACAATTCCAGAGTCATTTTCTCATTTGCAAAATCTTTGTAAATACCTGTATATATTTTTCCAAGCACTCCTTACTATAAAGAAGGAATAAATTGAAATATTTTGGTCCCTCACTACCCACCAGACATAATGTGCATGTGGAGAAATGTGAACAAATTCTCTCTCCTTCTCCTTACCTTATCTTACATAATACTCTATGCACAGTCAGAGGGTCAGTAATTTCGTTGCAAACAATAGTAAAGTAAATTCATTTGTTCATTATAAACAGTGGAAGTGGAACATGGTTCTTCCTTCAAGTAAAATGACTCTTAGTAAAGAGCAGTGAATTAAACACCATAATACAGGAGTGTGATGAAGACAAAAATATTTGCTGTTTAACATTCTTCAACTGCAGTTCTTTCTGCAACATTTTCAGTCCATATCAGTGTTTCTGAAGGGACAATCTGCATGATCAGGAAAGAAAGCAAAATAACTAGGGCTACTAGCTAAACCAATGAGAGGTAATGAAAGGAAAACATCCACCCTAAAAGCTTCACTGGATAAATTATATTGAACTGGGCTCAGCAACATTATTCATTAATCCTTCACAGTGAAGAAGTACCTACACTGAGGAAAATCCATTTCACAGCAATGAATGAAATTATTTTCAAAGGACATAAACATTATGAAAAATTATAAATTATTTGTGCTTTCTATTCAAGGAATGTAACAACATATGTGCTGATGGAAAGAAATAATACTGAAGCTTGCATAACTAGACACCTTAAGACAATGGGAGAAACAGAATGATACACTCCCAAAACAGTCACATATTTCAAAGAACTATAGATCACCCTCAAAAAGCACTACATAGGTACGGGTAAAGCGATAATGTATTTGGCATAAGGAAAGATGACAGCCCTGGCCAAGAAATCATAACTGTCAGATGGTGGTAAAAGTACCTACACACAGAACTCCTTCAGTGTTCAAGGTAAAGTCAAAGACTGAAAAGAGAAAGAGAAAGAAAAGAGAAAGGCTTATACCACATTTACCACCAAACAGATTGATTGCTATGAATATCACACCATACCACAACAAGGTAGGTTACCTATACAAGCTTCAAGAAAAACTGACATCCAGAACTGATTCACAGACATTACTGAAACTATGGACAAATGTCTCAACAAAAACTATTAAAACAGGTAAAACTTCACTGACCTCAACCAAGTGATTAAGTGTATAAGACATAATGCAACTGCAATTTAAGTCCTGGTGAGTACACATGGAATACTGTTAAGGGAAGGGTGGCAGACACTATAAAATCTGTGACATTATAAGCATGAAGACACGTGAGATCATGTGCAACAACTGCAAAAATACTGGAGAAGTGATATGGAGAAAGTGTCAGTTGGGATATACAAGTGAAATGAAAACAGCAGCTATGCTAGCAGTGAGGATGACAGGATATCTGGCACACACATATGAAGTTAAGCAAAGAGATAAGGTGAAACCATGCTTTTATGCAGAACTGCTTACTTTCAATGATAACTTTATTTTCAGGATTGTTTTATAAGCTTTATATGCCTTTGTATCTCTTTACAGTTTGCAGATGAACCCTCCCTACCTTCACTGCCCCTTCAAACTATCCCAGGCCACTGTCAATGCCATTCTTTCCCCTTACTAGCTGCAGAGTTATGTTGGTTAGGTAATAAATGTCCAAGTGGTAGACATGAAATCAGCTGTGGCACAGTGAAACAGTAATATTATTGGACAAAGGCTAATAATGAGAGAGAGAACTCATACAAGACAGGAACAGTATCAGATATGTCAGCGGGATCAGCTAAAGGACTAAAGATTGTTTCAGCTGTAGAGGTTATATGGTGTCAAATGGGAAGGCGATCATGAATTACAAATTAGGAAGGATGTCGAGAGAAGTACTCATGGCTGATTTTAAAGCATCATCCCACGAACTGCCTGGAGAATTTGAGGAAACACAGAAATCTGACAGGTGGGGCAGCTGTCTTCTGAATAAAGAATCAGACCTGGGTCCCCATGAATACAAAGGAAGAAATGGTTCTTGGATCTTTACGTGTTACATCCTGTTGTGTGTCATTCAAAATAACATATTTGTAACCACCAACATAACAATTCAAGTAAAAGTAATAACAAAGGTTATTTACATTAATCTATAAATGAATGACACATGTAAATGTAAACAACCCTATATTTGACACTGTTCTAAAAATGTACTCACCAAGAAAAATTAATACCATCAATTAACCACGCCCCTTCCATTACCTCTTACTACCAACAACCCTACCCACCTCCTACCCTCCCCCCATCCACCTTTCATCCCATACGACCCACCCAACACAATGATCACAGTACCAAATGTAAGATAACTTTGACAGAGTCTCAACAACCAAATACAGAACAAGATGTGAGCTGCACTACATATCATAAAGTGGTAAGTACAAATTAGAAGAAAAATTTATAAAACAACAGAGTTATACACAACTAATGCAGTCATATTAGTGTTACAGAACAATGTGATCATACACATCATCATAGGTTGAGATACACGGTTTGTCCGGAAAGTAATGCAATTTGTTTTTTCCTGCTGCTGCTCCTCCTGGTCGCAGTGCGTTGAGACTGGTTGGAAAAGGGGGATGGGACTCTTAGTTTCACAACGCTTCCAAGCTCGGTCTGCTCTGAGCTCTGGGAGCGTCAGGATCGCTGTTTCCGTGACCCTCCTGTTAGTGCCTGTGTCATGACACGCAATGGAGAAAACTATTGAACAAAGTTATGCGATCAAATTCTGTGCTAAACTGAACAAAAGCCTCACCAACACCGACCAAATGATTCAGGAAGCCTACAGGGTCTCTGCTCCCTCCTATTCTCAAGTCTCCAAGTGGTTGAAGTTGTTTAAAAATGGCCGGGAAGAGGTGGATGATGACCCCCGCTCTGGATGGCCATCAACCAGCAAAAGTGACAAAAATGTGTCTCGTGTTCATGATCTTTTAAATACCGATCGTCGAATGAGTGTTCGGATGATAGCAGAGACTCTCAGTATTCCGAAAACCACTGTGCACGACATCGTTGCAGACAATTTGCCCATGTGGAAATGCTCCCAGCCACACTGCTCTGCGCATCCGGGAGTTTCTGGCCAAGCACACCTTGGCAAGGTTGCCCCAGCCCTCCTACAGTCCTGATCTGGCTCCAGCAGACTTCTTTTTGCTCCCGAGGATCAAGACCGCCCTGGAAGAAACCCGTTTTGGAACCATTGAAGCGATCCACACCGCCATGACAAAAGCTCTAAACGAGGTCCCAGTCGACGCCTTCCAGGATGCGTATCGTGCATGGAAAAGTCGCTGGCAAAAGTGTGTGGATGCCCAAGGGGAGTACTTTGAAGAATTTTAAACGTTTGTAACGATATCTTGAATACATTTTTTTATGAACTTAACTGCATTACTTTCCAGACAAACCCTGTATACTCTCTGATATGGTATAAATAATGAGGCAGCAGGTACAAACGTGAGTTGCAAGAGACCCATAACATCATAACTTGGCCCCCAACTATATCATACCCACAATACCAAAGAAGAATCAAGACAGGGATAGACAGTGTACCAACAGAATGGTCAAACAGGCATTTATAAACATTTTGAACTATTTATTCATAAACACATAACTTAACAATTTAATACAAACCCATACAGAATAGGGTGTAGTATTAAAATTCTTTTAATTTTAATCTTAATGAATTTTAAATTAATTTTAAACTAACTTCAATTTAATTTAATACAATTTTATACCAACATGGTTTAAAACCAAGGAATAAACAAACCAGAGGTTCACTACTAAGCTATAATCACATAATCATATGGTCAAATATGATGAAAAATATGGATCCATATTGAAAAAAATATTCAGCATCTAAGTACACACAGATGCACCTGATGATGACCCAATAGGGGTCAAAACATAATGTGATTAACATTAATGTAAATAACCTTTGTTATTACTTTGCCTGAGTTGTTAGGTTGACAGATACAAATATACTGTCTTGTGGTTCTTGGGTTATATGATGTTTTTAGAACGGTACAGGTTATACGGCACTGAATGTCAGAATGAATGTAAATGATTAATTGAGAAGGCTGTGCAAGAAAGCAGTCATAGCCTACATCAAGGTGTTATTCTAGCAGCTTGGAAAGGCTGAGGAAAACCACAAAATTTCTCAATCAAGATAACCCACCTCCAAGGCAAGAACAGAATACAAGACTTAGCTAAAATAACAGGAGTGCCAACAACTCAACTATGACATTCAGTACAGTTACAAAGGATTGGTTAAGTTCTGCAGGTACAGACCAGTACTTCTCCACACATGACAGCACACAGTGGGGCCGGGTCACCACAATTCAGCCTGTAATCATGCAGACAATCCAAGCTGTGTAGAGTCTAGACTACCGGTCTATACAGACCCATATCAATAAAGTTGACTGCAGTGGTACAGCAAATTCAATGTCACATCCCCCCCTCAAAGGAAAAGATGTTGCAGGGGGGAAGACTAACTGACTACTTCATCACTGGTTGTGCTGTACTGTTGAATTTGGAGAAGTGAACAACAGCTGGGCTTGCTGCTGTGATAGCTGGAAGGGAATCACTTCCTCAGTTGCAGCATGCGCTTGAAGGTTAACCTAAAAATAAACACATCTGAATGACCAAAAAGTCAATATGTTAACTTACATTTTCGTATGATGAATGGCATGAAAGTAAGTTCATAAGACATATACCTTGAGATGATTCACTGTATCCTCAATATGGATAATACAATGTCATTGTATGACTCAAGAACTATTCTCTTACATAGCCCCCATGAAGACTGAGACACTTATGATATTGTAGGGTGAAATTTTCTGTCTCCTGCCCGTTCAAGTTAGTGCCTTATTATTTCAACCACCGTTTCCACTTCTGCTTGCATACTGTCATCCTTGTAAACAGGCAAAGCAACATCTGGAGAATCACTGATTTAAAATCAGTGACAGTGTGGGAAAAGCATTAAAATGTTAACTGAAATAACAGGACAAGGAATACAGACTGATATCATAAATCTCTCATTTTTTATGTTCACTATGTGGAAAAATACTTCATTTCCTATGCTCAAGGCTGTTGCCACTATCTCTAATTTCTTATTATCTACACTCACATCAAATGTTGTAACCTATATCCATTTTCATTCTGGTTTGGTTCAACTTCAATTCTGATATCTCTGTTCTCATATTATATTTAGATGAGAAATATCTGAACTATTACAACACCACAGTACCTACAAGAAGTCGATGAGTAATACAATGGACATTCACTGTTAACAATTTGAAACTTACAGAAATCTGATGCATGCCAGAAGACAACAAAGTGATACTGCATACTGGTGCTTGATGTATTATCTAATTTGTACTAAAAGAACAAACCTCTTTACCTGGTGTGGTTGTACCATAACAGACGTCGTTTGGACAAGAGGACGAGAGGCAACACTGGTAACCGCCAGAGAAGAATGTTCATGTAATGATATATCCGATGACACAGTTGGGACAGGCAGACAAACAGGTGTCCCTGATTGTGTCTGATACTGCTGATGTGTGGATCCGAGCGTAGATGTAGTGCTGCTAATGACTGGCCCTGCAGCTGCTGTATAAGGCAAGGTCACATTGAGATGTATGGGTGACAACAGCCCGTACCGAGCCATCAAAAGCTGCTCTGACACTCGCTGCAGTTCCTCCTGCTGCTGCACTATCAGCCGCTGTAATTCTTCGTGTTTTCTCTGCAGCTGCTCCTGGATTTGGCTTTGTGCTGTCGTCATTACAAGGGGCTGATGAACAAGCTACAGCATGAGGCAGACAAAGTAATTACAGGTGTGTTCAGAAATCCACTCAGTACTTCAAGTACACTGTCTGTTCATATGAATAACTCTGCTCTGGAGAAATAGATTTTCCTTAAATTGGTATCTGGACTCTTCGTTAACTTTATGAACCTAAATACCAGGAATATTCTTGGAATGTTCTTGGGGGTAAAGGGTGGCCGCTGAGTAAGGCTGACAACCTTGCCGCCATCTATGAGTCAAATGTCTAGAAAATGTGGGAACCTCGACATCTCACAACCTTATGGGCCTCCATGGCCTGTTACAGGGATACTTTTACCCCCCCCTTTTTTTTTTGCTTCTGCCCCAAATTTTATCCATAGGATTTTGGTGGAAAAAATAATACCGCAAGTGAAGAATGCCATCTTCTGGGATGTGGCAATGGCTGGTTTACCAAGGTAATGAAACACATCAAGGAGAGAGAAAAGAGCGGGTAGGAAACCTAAAGAGAGAGACTGTAAGGAAAAAGAAGTAACTGGACACTTTTCATCCACCAGCCTGTATATATGAAAACAATGCTAGGAGAAGACGAGGAAAAACTGACGTAAGCTTTCTCATGAGCTGAACCACTCTAGCATCAATATCAATGGATGCTGATGATAACAATGATCAAGTAAGGTAAAATATATTTCAGTAATACAGTAGAGGAAGTGAAGCCCATTTGCCATATAAAGGACCCACAGCAAAACAACTTTCAGAAACAGGCTGATTAATCCCAATGCCTTAAATCAAAATACTGTATTAGTACAAATACAAGAGTCAAACCTCAGAGGGAGGTGGTAGAGATGCTACAACAGTGCCTGGAAAGCCTGCAGCTGCAAGGATGGGCTGAACAGGAACTGGTACTGCCACATACTCCTGCTGTGGCTTCAGGAATTTTGTAGTAGTAGGTGGTGTCACCTGCTGTGGCTGAGCCATCGTCAGTTCTGGCTTATTAAGGACAGGTGCAACCACATTAGTTCTTGAGCGCTGAAAGAATACATTGTTTTATAAGACAGGAGATATAAGAACAGAATTCACTTTAAGCACCAAGGACCTTGAAGACCATACATTTCATGCGATAAAAAAAAGTAGTTGGTTGGGGCGCTATGCTACAAGCCGGAAGGTCACGGATTCAAGTCTTGATGAGGTCACTGGATTTTTTCAATTGATCTAATCCTTCCAGCAGCACTATGGCCCTGGGGTCGACTCAGCCTCTAACAGAAGTGAGTACCAGGAATATTCTTGGAATGTTCTTGGGGGTAAAGGGCAGCCAGCATGTAGGGCTGACAACCTTGCTGCTATCTACAAGCTGATTGTCCAGAAAATGTAGGAACCTCAACATCTCACAACCCTATGGGCCTCCAGAGCCTATTACAGGGATACCTTCAGGTAATAACTTACTTACTTACTTACTTACTTACTCATGGAGCTGAGCCCTTCTGGAGGAGCCACCAATTCTGCAGCTACTCAAGAATGTCCCAGCATTTTATGGAACCTGAAGGTTCATTACCATGTTCACAAGAGCCCTTCACTGTCCCTATCCTGAGCCAGATCAATCCAATCAATACCATCCCATCCTATCTCTCTAAGATCCATTTTAATATTGTCCACCCACCTGCAACTTGGTCTTCCCAGTAGTCTCTTTCTTTCTGGCTTTCCCACCAATATCCTATATGCATTCCTCATCTCCCCCATTCATGCTACATGTCCTGCCCAACTTATCCTCCTTGACTTGATAATTCTAATTATACTTGGAGAAGAGTAGTACAAGTTATGAAGTTCAGGTGATAACTAACCATAAATAATATGTACCAACAAATTTTCTATTAAAATGTCAACAAAAAATTATTAGGAGGTATAATGAATACATGCATCACAAAATTCTCAACCGAAGACAAATTCAAGATAGACAAATAGGCATGGCAGTGGTTGCTTGAAGTCCTTTATTACTTCCTTTGGATTCTGACCACTGTTACTTTTGGCTCAAGTGGAATGTTGCAATCTCAGCAATACTGAATTTTGCAAATTCTGATGTATGACTTGCAAAGGTTTTAAAGCAGCAAATAAAGATGATTAAATTCATTGTTTTGAGCAACTAATCATTTGAGTCCCACTGCTATATAACAACTCTTTAGCAGTTCTATCTCCCAAAACCCAAAATCCCTTTCGTAAAATCCTGTACTTCCCTGTAAGGATACAAGCAAACATCAGAAGTTCATGGGCCTGAACAAGAGAACACTGAAGGTAATTTATAAAACAACAAACAAATCAGCAAAAATTTGGAAGTGTCTGATCCAAGAACTGTCTTCCTACTACAAATGTTTTGCAGAGATCTAGGTGTAGAAAATTTGAGGTAACACATCTGTACACACACACACACACACACATAAATATGAATAAGGCTACGCATATTAATATTAGAGATGTTAGAGCAAGGGTAGCCAAATTTTTCAGAGGTCATTAAATTATTATTAAATAACATGATGCAACAAACATAATTCAAGGACCTCTAGCATAACAGGCCACCTATCACACCATGAGTGTTACTCACAGTACTGCGTTGTGTGAATTCAGAATGGCGAGAGCTTGGAGAATCTGCAGACATGGATGTAGAATCTGACCCAGCACCACGATGAACTGAGGGTCGTGTCCGCGCTTTCAACCCATTTCCACCTTGTGGAGAATGTACTTCTGCTAACCTTGATGGCTTACCAGCTGTTCAAATTCAAAGACATATCAGAGACTTTATAAATAACATAGACAATTCTAAAGACTGAGCCCTAATATTGAAAACAGTGTGTTATAATCATTATTAAGAACATGAAGGCCTTACTGCATAAAATCATACTGCATTAAGTTTTGTGTTTCCTTTTTCAGAATCAAAGGGAGGACTTTAAAATGTGGCAACAACGTACTAATACTCTTAGCACAATTAACCGCAACACTCTACCACCCAAATAACCAATATATAAATAAAGTATATTAAACTAAATTAACATAACTATGGCTACTATTCTGGACTTGTTCACCATCTAAATTTCTTTTAGAAAAACATTTTGGAAACTACTTTCCTTTCTGTCACCAAGAGTAAAGGAGGGCATGGTTTTTGAAAGAAACTCAGGGTTTGTTTCAGAAAATATTTGGATAAAATTGCCAGCAAAAATTAGTAACAAAACCACATAAGAACAAAACTGAAAAGCCCTATAGGTAAGGTTAAAATTCTACAGGGGATTTTAGTTTTCTTTTCTTATGGTTTTGTCATTCTTACTGGCATTGTTCTTTGATGAACATAATAAATTTTGAAAAAACATTTGCTATGTTATTTCATCAAAAAAAATTAGAGTTCCATTAAGACCACAAATAAATTTTAAAACTTGAGAATTTACCTATAAATCAGAACTAATAGGTATTTACATCACAGAAAACCTCAAATGGGGTGCCCACGCTCGATTTTTAAGAGCTAAGCTATGCAAAGTAGTTTATATGATAAAAACATTAAAAGAAACGTTGATCCAAAATATGATAAGAAATATCTACTTTTCAAATTTTGAGTCCTGTCTGCGATACGGTATTATATTACGGGGAGGGACAACAGATCACTGTGGTCACGGTGCAAGGGCCAAGGAGGCCCACCCCTTATACATTCATATTATGGGGAGGGGATAACGAATGTGACAAAACACTTTAAACTGAAAAAAGGTCCTTCAAATTATCAGCGGGGTTAATAATCGAACGTCATCCTGACAAATTTTTAATGATTATAATATTTTAACATTGGCAGCGATATACATTTTTGAAGTGATATGTTTTATTAAAAAATATAAAGACTTTATGGCAAAAAATGTGGACATCCATAATTACAATATGCAAAGAAAACTAAATTTACATGTAAATCATTGCAATACAGTTCTTCTTAAGAAATGCGATATAAATATGGGTATCACCTTGTATAATAAGGTCCCTGAGCAAATAAAATTAGAAAAAAAATTAACTCTTTTAAGAGGAATTTAAAATCCTTGCTGTTGAAACATTCCATTTATTCCATTGATGAATTTATGTCCCTAAAATTCTGAAGTGAGTGTGTTATGGTTTTATGTTATGACAAATATCTTATCCTCACTTAATCAATAAAAGAAAATGTCAGACGTTGGGTTTCTTTTGGTATTGAATTGTTGAAGGTGGGACAATGTATTATATGACTGATTTGTATGAAATCTGTAGGTAATTAAGTTTCATAGTATTGCTGACTCATGTATGATATGCATGTTATTTTAATATGTAGTAACTGACTTGTTCTATACCCAGAGGTTGTATCTCCAAATATGGATTCTTGGAACAAATAAACTGACTGATTGACTGATTGATGAAGTTTGATATTAACAGAAGATTATCTGCTATCCTTTCTTAGATTTGCTTACATTGACTATTATGACTTCACTACTAACATCAGAGTATTTCGGTTTTGTTCTTAATTTTTATTTAAAATTTTTATGTTAACAGGATATATTCTGTGCCTGGAATTTCTTGTGGTGTTCAGTGACAGCCTACTCTCTCTGGTAGGCCCAAAAGACTGGGAACTTCTTTCCTCCTTACACCTTATGATGGAAAAACAAACACTTAATGAAATGTCATGGTTTTAAAAAACTCAAGATAATCAGCTATGTACAAAATAACTGACCTACTTTTGGTTATATACCACTGTGCGAAACCTTTAAACTATATTTCCAATAGCTCAAATAACCTAAAATTACTTAGTCCCCAACAAAATTTATTTTCTTGAAGAAATACAAATGCATGTTCAAATATTTGAGAAAAATATTTGTTTTTAGTTATCCAATGCAATCACTGACATCAATAAATGGTGCAAGTACAGCGAAATATCATGTGCATGAAAGAGGTATTCATAACTTGTCACAATATATTGACTGTAAACCAGATAATACCATACAGAAAATGGCAATGTCAATATCAATTCACACATGCGCACGCGCACACACACACACACAAAACAGCTCACTTTCCCCAACTTTCACATTTGTCCATGGTAACAGAAATTAAATCAGTTTCAAAACATGATTATTCCAATCAAAAATAACACAGCTGGCAAGCGAGAACACTTCACTATAATAGAAGTCAGTTCATTATACATTCTTTCCATACAAGTATGTAACAAACAAAGAGTGTGACTGTCATGTGTATTTCAGCTGGAGTATATTTTTCCACTCTTGTTCTGAAGCCATTTCAATACACTTATGAAGCTCACTTTCCGCATGCTACATGAATAATCCTGACATACCTGATGACTTGGAAGACCACGGACTGGAAGCAAGACCACTCTGAGATGTAGGCTGTGATGACTGCTGGTGTCTGTAAGACAAATGACCAGTAACAACATTGTCTTGGCTGTTATCTTGACTCCTCAATTCTGATACATCCTCTGGTGCCTTCTGTGACTGCTTCATCACGTCCACATAGCTAGCAACCCCACATAAAAGAATGAGTACAGAGAAACACACAGTAAAAACAAAACTAATTCTGGTATTCAGAGTACCTGAAACCTACAATGGATTTCAAAGCATATTGTCATGTGACTCAGTAACAACAGACAGGATTTGGATCGGTAATTGGACTTAGGGAAGACTTATGGATTGTAACTACAAGTAACTATAGCACTATCGCTATTATTATTATTATTATTATTATTTAGAGAGGGTGGGTTTCCCCATGCACCGCGACCAGTTTGATCTATTGTGCTTCCCTCTATGATATTCTACCAGTCTCTATACCCTACTGATAAATGATGCATACCATCAGTCCCGCCGAGCAAGCGAGTTCGGCCACTTGCTTAGCGGTGTCTATAATGCTTCCCCCATCTATCGGAGGCCTTAGAGACTATTGTTGGGCGGGAAACGTCCTGGAATTTGGCTCAGTGATCCCCTTTGGGGATATGAGGTTCTTTTACGTGCCGTAAAGTTACGACACGGGACACACAGCTTAAAGTCCCTCCCGGAGGACTTGTTCCCTGAATTTTTCCGCCCTTAAAAATTCGACGACCTCCGCCGGGTATTTGAACCCGCGTACCATGAGTCATGAGGTGGGAACGTTACCTCTAGACTACGTAGGCCGCTAGCACTATCGCTAAGTCACACACTAAGTCTTCTTTGTTTGCTGTGTCTTAACCGGTTGTCTGGTAACAGCTTCTAGTCACATAGCTCCCTCAACTTCCATGTTGACGTCCTTACTGGCCAGTGACTGTCGCACAACTAATTCAGCATTGCTATGAAATGATTACATCAATGGGGGCTGCTCCACCTCCCACACCTCCACTAGAGGCAACTGTCTCACAACAGCCTCAGACTCAGACTGGTCTGTCTGTCTGTCTGTCTGCCTGCAGACTCTCTCTATACTTCTCCCTAGACTCTCAACTAAGACTGACTGGCTTGTGTTTGGATTCTCCAAACCAAAAACACATTCCTCTGTTGTTGTGGGTGACATGCTATCATGTGCTGCCTGTCTGCCTGGCGCCAGACCACATGGCAACACCGCTTCCCGCAGCTTTCCTACTGTAGCATGTCACTGCTCTTGCGAAGATGATGTGTTTACCAAACCGCTCCCTAGCAATGGCTGTCTCCCTGGTTCCACTGTTTTACTTTTCAGGTGTTATGTCACGATATTATAAAAACCAACAAATTTATACTCCCTATACAAGAAAATTAAAAGACCAAGAAAGTTTGTTACATGACAACATTAGAAATGAAACCAATGAAAACTAGATCCAAGACCAAAGTGTAGTATAAGTTCTCACTTACAGAAATAAAATGTAATAACAATGTCCACAAATAACATACTCTACAGTACAGGGTATTCCTTGAAGAGCTGGCAATTACTCAACTGCTCTACAAATTTCCTACTTTAAGGAACCCAAAGGTTAATTGTTTTACTATTGTATTTATCCATATTCAGGACGTTGTGAGTATCTCAGACTATACCACGCTGAATATGCTGGTCACGGTAGCCGAGCGGCCTAAGGCATGCACTGTCTTCGCTCGCTCAGAAGCCGGGATCGTGGGTTCGAATCCCACTCAGGGCATGGATGTTTGTGTGCGTTTTTCTGTGTTTGTCTACAGGTAGAGGCCTGGCGACGAGCTGATCACTCACCCAAGGAGTCCTACCGAATGTGTAAGATCTAGTAAACTGAAGTAAAACAGAGAATTTCGTGGAGGTAGGCCTAGGCCCAAATTGGGGGGCTGTAGCGCCACAAAAAAATAAACTACCACGCTGAATAACAAGATGATTTAATGATTAGCTCTTGCCCAGTGCTTGTGGGATGATTTTCTGCCAGTCATTTAATGTTCGCATATAGCGACAAAAAAGCCAAATTCCATATTTTTATTTTATTTTAATATATTTTTACTATGTACCGATGAATATCTACCATATACACCATAAGTGGAACCATATATGTTTGTATAATTTTTGTTAAAAAAACAACAAATTTTGATTGTCAGAACTCCAAGTAATTACAATATATTTTGTTCTACTAATTTATCTAATCCTTCCAGCCGCACTATGGCCCCGGGTTTGACTCAGCCTCTAACAGAAATGAGTACCAGGAATTAATTAAATAAATAATAATAAAGAGTGGCCGGTGTGTAAGGCTCACAACCTTACTGCCATCTTTGAGCCAACTGTCTCGAAAATCTGGGAACCTCAACATCTCACAACCCTATGGGCCACCACGGCCTGTTACAGGGATAGCTTTACTTACTTACTTACTTACTTACTTACTTACTTACTTACTTACTTACTTATGTGGTATAAACATGCTGCAGATATTCTTCGGTACACAGATTTTGTTCAAAAGAATGAAGTGAAAATATGTGGGAAAATGTGGAACTGATTAAATAGCACTGCATAGCGTGAATAAGCATGACACAATATATAAATGTACTGAAAACATACCAACATTATGCACCCTTAATTCTAACATGTAACCATACCTAACAACGTGATGTGTACAAACAATAAATTCAGGCTTGGAGTTCCACTGGTGATAGGTAATGTAGAACCTTGTCTGCAACCAGATCCACTGCTGGCCCTTTGTAAGGAACCGATAATGGCAAGATGTTCCCTCACCCTTCTGCATCACTGAAAGTAAAGGTCATCAACTCTTGTTTGAACTAGCACAATTCATTTCATCTCCATTCTTAAAAGTTAAACAAAGAATCACAAACTTTCATGTCATTTAAAATTAACAACAGTGTAATACTTCATTTCAACTTACTTTTCACATCTTATAACTTATAACACTAATATTTTTTATTTATTCTTAGGCTACATAATGCTTCTGAGAGGATATATACATGTGAATGATATACATAAAAGGTGAACAGGCAAGAATTTAGAAAAAGACAGCTGTGGCCTACTTTAAAGTACTTTCTGCACATTCACTGGAGAGATGGGGAGAAACCATGAACAATATCAGACAGGAGGGGCCAGTAATCTGGTAGACACAAACATGGGACTCCACAACACTGCTGTTTGTTGCAAGCACATCAAGTTTGTCTTTCAGATATTCTTGCTTCTTATTCCTGAAATGCCTGCTATTTCATGTCTTATATTGTTCAGATTCTCCCCATTTATTTCGCTTGGATCCTGTAATCACTGCAATTTGGCTTGAATCCTGTAACCACTGCAATGTGCCTTGGATCCTGTGGTCTATCATTTTGAGCATCCTTCAACGAACTATGGCTTACACTTCTTCAATTCATAATAACCTAGACTCTCTTTGGCTGAAATTTTTATATTCTCTCTAACAGTTCCCCAAGCCCTATTAATATTACCATCATTATCTAAGTCTTCCAAAGCTGTGACCTATTTGAGGTTCCTAATACTGCTCTTAACTGTCTACCTCACGTCCATGTATTTATCGTCTGTCAATATTGCAACACTTGTTTATTCACTACTTAATTTTAATTTTAGTTTAACATTATACACTTTGACACTATATGTTTCGGCCCCAAACGACCATCTTCAGGTGTTTTGATATGTTACAAATATTTTTTTAATTATGTTAAAACTAGTGTTGACTAGTAAAGACAACACCACACGCTGTGGAGGAAACATGCAAACCAGGGGCATATGACAGTCATAACTGAAAAGTAGGCTATGAACGTGAGGGGCAAGCTGCCGAAACAAAACACCCTGGACAGACATACATTTATGAATGCACGACACCCCATGTGAGGTGAAATAAAATGCACCAAAATAGCGCGGGTACAATAACTTTAAAGGATTTTATCTGGTTTCATCTTGAAAAGAGAACTACATGTAATTTTAACACGGACTAAGACAGTGTAGCAGTTTTACCATAATTAAATAAAATATTTGTAACATAACAAGACACCTGAAGATGGCCATTTGGGCCGAAACATGTAGTGTCAAAGTGTATGAGTATAATGTTAAACTAAAATTAAAATTAAGTAGTGAATAAATAAGTGTTGCAATATTGATGGATGATAAATACATGGATGTTAAGTTAAACAACTGCAACAGGATGCTGAAATACAGAATTGTCTACCTCATTTAATTTCTTGAGACTGAACCTCTTCACATGAAATCTGTGGATTTTTCATTTACTCACTGCGAGTCCCTCCCTTACTTTTTCTAAAACCAGATATGCAGTATAAGGAAGAAAAAAAAAGTTAAATTATAAACTGACAACTTACAGGCTTCGTGACACGTGACTACCTTCTCTAGGTCATCTACATGATAATAATCATATCCAGATGTTCCAAGAACTTCAAAAGGTAGATAACCAATAATTGGTGGAGCTCTGAAAAAATCAAACAATTCACTGACTATATAAGATACCTTAACAGAACAAAAAACAAGCAATATAGGGCAGAAACTGTGACACACACTTTCATTCAAATTTCAAATTCTTTGGTGCGGTTAGCAGGAATTGTCAATTAATAATTACACAATTTGACGAACTATTTCTTTGCATAATTTTTAATAATACAGATTATGACTATGTTAAATGCCATCAAACCAAATGCCTTATACAGTACATATTTCATGCAACNTTAAAAAAAAAAAAAAAAAAAAAAAAAAAAAAAATTACCTTAATAAAACTTCTATAATTTTTAAGAATCTATTTCCATACATCATTTCAGGGCCCTAAATTATGTGATACCAGTGTCATGCCCAAATAAACAAGTCAATATGTCTACCCTGCTGTATTAAATTAAAAACTATGAGGTTGGGATAAGATCCAATGGCATGATGTAAATATCAAGTTTTGTGAAAATCAATCATTGGGTTCATGATGATAGCATGAGATCAAATAAGCCTACTTTCTTTCTTTAAGGAATAAAAGAAAGCTACTCAAATATATTTAGACCTAAAATTTACAAACCTGTGGTCCAAAAACAGGAACTTCCATTCCAGACTATGACGTGAAGTAAATTCACTTTTTGCGGAATCAACCACAGACATTTCACGAATCAACAAGGGCACATGAAGTCTACCTGTACCCACAAATACCAACCTGAAACAAATGCAAACATCTGACATGTGACAAGAAGTTTAAATAAAACACTATCACTTTGAAAACAATTCTGTCACATGTCACATACATACCGTGAATCTGCTTCACCAGAGAAACTGCTAAAATGGCTGCTACTAGAAATAAAGTTATCCGCTTCAAGAGGTTCCGCATTAGGACCTGAAAAAAATCATTCTCTGCATAAGAGAACCACTGGACAGGAAGTACTACACAAGTCATGCATAACTGAAAATATTTTCTTACATGTGCACAGGGGTAGAAATGGCTTTTCACAACTAGACAGATGATACAGTTCAGAACATGGCAGACACTCCAGATAAGCAGAAAAGCACAAGGAAATCACCAATACATATTACAGAGGAGGCTAATGGAATACATGTTCAGGAATTCATTCCTACATATACTGCTGATGGGGCAACACTTATGATGTCATAACGCCCTGAATACAGCTGTCAAAGAAAGCACTCCGGAACTCAACACAATGCACATAAAGCTAACCCTACTTCTAGATCTGACTGTGAATTAATATCAACTACTCTCAAACTGGATTTCTGCTAATTCTATTTTGCTGGCACTGCTGCAGCTGCAGAAACTGATAATAACAACAATCACAACAAGCTGATATCTCAGGTGGTGGCTATGGCAGAAGCAATGACAGCAATAATGCTGATGGGGAGAGGAGGTGGGGAAGAGGAAGATGGTGGAAGGGAGGCTGGTACAGGAAAAGCTGGAGGAGGAGGTGTTGAGGCGGGAGATGGTGCTGAAGGTGAAAGTGAAGGAAAAGGCAGAAAAGGAGAAGGTGGGCAAGGTGACAGTGGAGGTGGTGGGGGTGGTGATGGCGGCTGCAATGGTGGTTGTGGCAGCAATGGTGAAGACAGAGGAAAAGGAGGAACAGCAACAGCAGTATTTAATAAATAAAACACCATGCAATTCACAGTTGTCACATAAGGTGAACATCAATAACCACTGAAGCATGGGCAATGTCTAAAGTTATCCACCAATTCATGCATCCCCGCTTGCCCAGTGCCATAAAGGTTCAAATGATGTATCACAGAATGAGAAGGAGCATGCAAAAATTCACCCTGTGGAGGCAGTGTTAGGTATGGGTAAACCACACCTCACCAGGTAAACAGCTATTTTTAAAACAACAGTCATTTCTAATATAATATCAGTCTCCAAACTTACGAAAATATCCCACAAATTGCACTAATTCAAATGTATCTTCTTCTTGGACATGAAGACCACCTCGTTTTAAATGACATGTGAAAGTGACACGATTTTCTGTAATAGAAAAATCGGTATGTTCATGCATAATGTCAGAGACTCTTTTTTTGTGAAGAACATGCAAAAACAGCATTTCATAAGAAGAACACTTCTACCTATTTTGTTAATGTAATTAAATTACTCAGTATTTACTTCTCAGACCGGTTACGAGTTATCCAGAGTTTTGAAAGAAATAGGAAGTCTTTCAGGCATATGGTATCTTGAAAGATGCCACCCATATAAATCAAACTTTCCATTTTCTTTATATTGGGTTGTAATGCAATCACGTTTCTTCTAAAGGATGGAAGTGAAAGCAATCCATACTTGGCCAAAAATATTAAACAGTGCTTTAATGTCATGTGTATGGGGGTACACATGTCAAAAATAACAGGTTCTAGTTAGGATGATTGGATTTATTAGTAATTCGGTTATAATTTCTCTTAATTACAATGAATACAGCGCTGTCACTGACTTACACACTTTCCAGTTCACCATTTCACAGGCAACGGATCTCAACACAGGAACTATAACAGTTTCACTGAATTACCCACTCCAAATATTACACATAAATTCTTCTCTTCAGAGCCACACTCTTACAACTGACTCTTAACTACACTGCACTAAACTGTACTGCACTCTGCACTAATCTAAGCCACAACAGGATTTCATCATACACAAATCATGCGATTCCTAGCCAGCGAGTTCATTGGCACGTTGACTGTTACCTAGCAATAAGCTATAACATTCATCCATTGAGACACATCTTCTATTGTTGCGCGCTGGATCATGTTTACAGGGCCGTTGCCTAGAAATGCCTTGAGCAAATCTGTTACAATAACAACATATTCCTTTTTCAAAAATACCATTGCCCTGCTTGGTAATTGCAACAGAATGCATTTGTCACAGTCTACCTAATTTATACCAAAATACTTAACAATTTGAATTTCTTCTTGGTGATATGAAATGTTTGTTGCTAGAAATGTCTCATGCTGGTTTTGTAATGCATACAAATGAATAAACAATTCTGAAAGTAAATATTGAGAGAAAAAATAAGTTGGATTACAGGTGAAACCACCAAATCTACAGGAATTTTAGAAACTTGTGGACGTAAGGAGGGATCATTTCTCTGCAATAAAACAGTATAGGGAAGTTACACATTTTAATTTCTTCTTATAAAGTACATCCAGCATTTCAGGCTTTCAATAGTATTACAGAGGCCTGTTTCAAGATATGACTGCATATCAACCAAGTGCTTGTCCTGTGGCCTGGGCAGCCTGCATTATCTCCTATAAGTAGCAGCAACACAGTTACCTTAAGAGTAATGGTCATTTCTAAATGTCTGCCAAGCTACAGGAGGTACTTATAATATAACATAGAGTACATGAATGGGAAAATTAATCTTTGTGGGATTTCATTGCCGTATATCTCCATTAGTTTTAGTGATGAAAAGCAAAACATATACAGATTCATAACGCGGCTCTCAAATTTTCATTTTGTATATGGTGGTCTTTCCTAGTTCCATTTCAAACAATTAGGCGGTGTGAAATGTAAGATGACAACCCAACAGGAAAAGGCCTATTGCGTGCTGCGATTTGACATGTCTAAATTCATCGTTACAGTGTGCCGTGAATTTAGTGTACATTTCCAGAAGGAGGCGCCACATGAAAACAACATTCGCAGATGGTACTGGCAGTTTGTGGACAGTGGATGTCTCTGTAAAGGCAAGAGTTCTGGGTGGTCATGTGTGCCGCATACAGACATGGGAAGAGTGAGGGTGACGTATCAGGGAAGCCCAAAAAAATCATTATGTAGAGGAAGCAGAGAATTGCAAATGCCAATGACGATGTTGTGGAGGGTGCTGAGTAAGCGGATATTAATGAAACCATACAAGTTGCAGCTGTTAGAAGCTCTGAAACCACAAGACAAGGTAGCTGGAACTCATTTTGCTGAGGACATTCATGAGAAGATGGAAGACGATGGTTTCGTGGAATGTCTCATTTTCAGTGATGAACCCACTTTTCATCTGAGTGGGATAGTTAACCGACACAATGTATGTATCGGGGGGACACGAAATCGACATGCACAGATTGAGCACGAGCGTGATTCTCTGAAAATTAACATCTTCTGTGCTGTCTCTCAACAAAAAGTGTATGGGTCTTTTTTCTTCGCTGAAGCAACAGTGACTGGTAACACCTACCAAGACATGCTGGAAAACTGGTTGTTTCCACAACTGGCCAATGATTCCAATGATTACATTTTCCAACAGGACAGCGCTCCCCCACATTTCCATCACAATGTGAGAGGTTTGTTTAATCTGGTCCTTCCACAATGATGGACTGGACGTGCTGCAGGTGAAGATGCCCCCCTTCTCCGGTGGCCACCCCAGTCTTAACTCCATGTGATTTCTTCTTGTGGGGGATTGTGAAGGACATGGTTTATGTACCCCCATTGCCCCAATCGCTCCAGGATCTCCGAAACAGAATCAATCGTGCTGTGGAGACCATCACACCTGAAATGCTGCAGCTGGTGTGGCAGGAATTCGACTATCACATTAATGTGTGCCGGGTAATGAAATGTGCGCACATAGTGGCACTTTGATGGATGCACATAAAATCTGGACAGTTAAGCTTCCGATTGACACAGGTTATGATTGTACACGGTAAGAATTACGAAATATATATGTATCTGAAACCCCACCATTCTTTTAGGAACACCCACTAGATTCTAAAGGGTTCTGATGATGGTGGATGACACACAGAATTACTGGATTTTTGGACTTTTTCCACTGTCCAGAATTCTAGATAATAGAGGGCACGACGTTTCAGAAACTGGATCTGTTTCCCTCTTCAGTAAGAATTACGAAATATATATGTATCTGAAACCCCACCATTCTTTTAGGAACACCCAGTAGATTCTAAAGGGTTCTGATGATGGTGGATGACACACAGAATTACTGGATTTTTGGACCTTTCCCATTGTCCGGAATTCTAGATAATAGAGGGCACGACGTTTCAGAAACTGGATCTGTTTCCCTCTTCAGGTGAGGGAATCTGTGATTGAGATTAGCTCTTTCTATGGGGACCAGCTGAGTAGATGTCTTCCTTCCTCACTTCAAGAGGGAAACAGACCCAGTCTCTGAAACGTATCCTCTATTACCTAGAATTCCAGACAATAGAAAAAGTCCAGAAACCCAGTAATTCTATGAATCTTGGTGTTGCATTAATTTAGATCACTGGAAAGGGGCTACTTTTCAGAGAGAAATACATGAGTAACTTTTGCAAACAGAAGAGTGTGTGTGCATGAAAGTCTATGTACGCAGGTGTGTGTGTGGGCGTACGTGCGTGCACCAAATTTCATTACTCACAACATCTTCAATTTTGAGCATCATATTAGATTATCGAATCTTCATTGTTGAATAAAATACATAAGATAAAAAGGCAAGGTGGCAACACATTTCTTGTTTCCTGTACTACATCTCTGTGTATTTCATGATTTGTTCATGTTTTATGGTTACTTTGCCTCTTAGAAGCAAAGAAATTACAGGGTTATTTAACTGTATAACTGATTCACCAAACTGTGTACTTTGCAAGAATGGTGAAGGACTGGTAAAAATTACTTCCTGAAGTGTGAAATTTTACTAACAGAATGACACGTAAGAGAGCAATATTGGGATGCGAGGTGGAAAATACCATAACAAAAGGTCATGACTGCAGCATTAGCCACCAACAATATTTCTCCAGCTACATAACACAAACCTTTTGCATCACTGTCATTCATGGCATCTAGAGTGTTGGCAGGACTGAGCAGAACATTGTAGAACTCTGACTGATCTTCTTCAAAAACCAAATCATACATTGTCATGTTCAGAAGGTCACTCTGTAAAGGGTAATAAGGTGTAGTTTCAGACAAGAGAACACATAAGACAAAATTCACAAGACTGTCCATCCACCAGCATATCTGACAAAGTTCGTCTTTTGCAACAAGAGAAGAAAACTGTACTCATATTTAGGATACACATATTTTACAAATGCATTCTTAATGGTTTCACACACCTCAATGCCTCCCATGTTTATTTATTGCTGATACAAATCACCTTCATACCATTAAATGTGTAATCTCACTGATAAAAATCTCTCTTTCAAAATGAACTTAACTCCTTTACTTTAATAATCTTCTATATTTACTTGTGGTTTCTACCTTGTCACCACACTTGTAACACAGTACTTATACCTTGAATGAATGCTACATGTTGAATCACATTAACTTTCATCCTTCCAGCAAAACACAGTTAAATTATGAGAGTCACTTACTAACTAAATACGGAACTATACAGCTTGTTCAAGAATATTAAGAAAAATAAACGAAGGCTAACAGCTCCACTGTGCTGCATATATAAATGCAACTTTGCCATGATATTCATCCCACATATAATATTTTCATTGTATTTTTATAAAAGTTCGTCATTTTTCAAATTGTTTCAAATCTAAGTTATGCATCTTAACAACAACTACAATTTATATTACTCATACATCAAATTTTATATACTATGATTTGTTTCTTAGAAGATTCTTAAGTTTGATCCGATGCCATGGACAGACAGAAACTGCCTCCACTGTGTGTTCACTTTAAGCACTTGTGCAAAAATTGCACAAAATGTTAGAAAAATGAACATACGAAGGGGGACCCAAAAATAACCGGAAACGACCTGTTGCGCGCGCATGCTTTGTAGTTACGAGTTGTGCTGCTAGGTGGTGTTAGCTGGGGGTCTCCCGCGACTGTTAGTGAGCTGGCGTCAGTCTGAGTTAAGTGGTTTGTCTGTGGTGCTCTGTTGTGTGCGTTCCTGTTTCAACCCTTTGGCGATTAGTGAGATGGCTGACCAGAAGGAACAAAGAGTGTGCGTGAAATTTTGCTTTCTGTTAGGGAAAACTGCAGCCGAGACTGTTGGGATGCTTCGGCAAGCCTTTAATGATGATGCTTTGGGGAAATCACAGGTCTACGAGTGGTTTTCCCGTTTCAAATCTGGCAACATGTCAACAGAAGACATGCCACGCCCCGGGCGTCCTTCGACAGGAAGAAATGACGAAAACATTGCCAAAATCAAACGTGCAATTGATGAAGATCGTCGAAAGACCATTGACCAACTTTCTGAGGAAACGAACATCTCATGGAGCACGGTCCAGCGAATTTTAACCGAAGGTTTGCACATGAGACGGGTGTCTGCAAAATTTGTTCCTCGCTTGCTCGGAGATGACCAAAGAGAAAACCGCGTGAATGTTTGCCGCGACTTGAAGAGTGAAGTGCAGAACGATCCAGAATTTCTTAAAAGAATTGTTCCTTCTGGTCGGCCATCTCACTAATCGCCAAAGGGTTGAAACAGGAACGCACACAACAGAGCACCACAGACAAACCACTTAACTCAGACTGACGCCAGCTCACTAACAGTCGCGGGAGACCCCCAGCTAACACCACCTAGGAGCACAACTCGTAACTACAAAGCATGGGCGCGCAACAGGTCGTTTCCAGTTATTTTTGGGTCCCCCCTCGTACAAGTATAAATTGTACAAGCGAAGAATATAAATAAAATAATTAAAGCAAATATTATTGTGTGATGCGTTTCATCCCTCCTTCATACCCAAGAAGTTTATCACTCAAATTTTCTTAGCCCTGATAACATGAACAAGAATTTTCAGTATCCCAAGGCAGGAAGATGCTGAGACAGTAACAGAAACAGGTCATAATATTTGGTAGCTTCACAGAAACTCAAGTTTAACACCTCCCAAATACAAGCCCAGTACATTAGTGCTACATCAATTTGCATGCTTACTTACTTACTTCCAGAAATCAATTAAATAATTTTCCTGGGGAGTAAAGGGTGACTGGCGCGTAAGGCTGACAACCTTACCGCCATCTTTGAGCTGATTGTCTAGATCAGTGGTTCTCAACCTTTATGAGACCGCGGCCCAGTTAAGTTCTTTTTTTATAAGATGAGGGCCCAGTCCCAACAAATTTAGTCATAAATACCTTTCCAGTTTTGTTAAAGTTCATGCATTAAGCTAACATAATATTAGCAATTAATTATAGCATAATCATAAAGAGTATTAGTACACTTATGTATATGGTGTGGCATGTTGACAAACATAAAATTACATTTAAATTAGTTATCAATCACTGGACTAATTAAATCTTGTAGAATTTTGTAGTTTCCTCAGACCAACATCATTAAATTAATTTGTGCTAATTTTCATTGACATATCCCATGCTGATCACCAAAAACTCATGTTATTCAGCATAAAATTGATTATTGTATTATTAAATTGATTTTAATGATGTTGGTTTGAAAAAAATGGCAGTGAGAAAAATATTTATGCATTGTAACTCACCATAAAGTCAGCTGAGTAGGGGAAGAAGCAGAAGGATGTCAACTTGCCGGTGAAACACTTATTATCGCACACACACGCCAAATAATTATATATGGTGTCCCAGGAGGAATGGACCAAACTTCGGGAGGGTGTTCCTTATGTTAAAGTATGCTGATATAACACAAAACACCTATGTCCAAAGTTGAACGGTTACGAAGATAATGGCCCGAGAAAAGTGTGGTCTTCTTGCAGGTCCACGCACTGTGGA
>NW_019733319.1:651115-668409 GCF_002891405.2 Cryptotermes secundus | reverse complement strand
TGTTCCCAAATATCTGAATTGTGTCACATTTTTGAAACATCTGTTAGCTGTCTTTATATCATGATTTTGCTCTGCATTTTGGTGACAAGACAGAAACATATGCTTAAGTTTTCTCAGTGTTTACTCCTAGATCAACCTCTTTACTTGCATCAATTAAAGTTTGTGTGTTTCTCTTTATGGTATCTACATTATCACCCAGTAGATCACATCATCGGCATAGGCCAAAAGCTGATGTACCCCATTTAATACTAGTCCCACCTGGTTTGCCTGCACCTTTCTTAATGGCATATTCTAAAGCAAAGTTTAAAAGGAGTGGCGATAAAGCATCTCCTTGTTGTAGATCATTCTGGATAGGAAATTTATCAGACAAATGTTTACCTACACGGACTTTGCATGCTATCCACAGAAAAAGAGAAAACCGATTGCACTAAGATACACAAATATACGTATAATGAAAACAGAATATTCTTGTAACATGTTCTATTTTTGGATCAGATTAGTTTTAGCTGTAGTGTTCTTCTATCCCATATTTAACAGTAAATCATGCAGTAAATTTCTACAGTATAAACAACTATAAGAAAGATTTCCATTTCATTCCATAGTATAATCAATGCATTTATTTGTTTATGCATGGACTCTGTTTAATTAAATAAACACTAACTCTAAAACTAAGACTGTCTTCTCAATATTTGAAATGCTATTTACAAATTTTTTACAAGGTGGTGGGGAAATGTTTTGTAATTAATAACATACTCACAGGTAAATGACCAAGAAGAGATGTAATACTCTCTGATGCATAGAATATTCTTCCAGAAGAGGAAAATACCATGATGAAGCCATCCAATGCCTGAAAGGGAAACATAAATGTATTGCAACAAAAATTTCAAATTAAGGGTATGTCCTGACAATGAAGGCAGCACCATCTTCAAAATGTTGGTAACTGCCTACAAGACAACATGATATCACAACTCAAAAACCACAATTGAAATATGTACTCTAAGCCTGTACTTCCATTTTCAGCCACTCCAAAACCCAAACTAGCTGCCCACATCGGAGAAGGGTTACTGTCTACAGATGACCAATTTGGTTCTGGTCCACAAAAGCCAAGGTGCGATGCATCATGCCCAGGGCTTTGAAGCACTGAGTGGAAATGAGTGTCACCACAAATCCCTTTGGGTGACCAGGAAGCACTCAACTATCTTTATGCCTTCCACGCACATGGGGAACTGCAAGTGTGACTTTTTGATTCTTGTTCCTTTTGGGACCGAAATCCCCTTGTCAAGTAGCAAGCATCAGAGTGGTTCATAGAAACTCCATACCAGAAATCTACACACAAATAAGAGAGCTGGAGATACCAGCAAAATCTATGGAGGATGAGGCATCAACCAGGGGTAGGGACTTACCACGCAACGGAACCTGCCAGCAGAAATATGGCAGATTATTCTCAAGGGAGCCAGTAGTTGTGGTGCACCACTGCTGGGGGCTGGCAGTACTAGCAAACCTGTGGAAGGACACGGTCTGAAACATGTAGCCTCCAAAGTAGGCAGGCTTCAACTGAAAAAGACCAGTCTGCCTGGCAGTGCCAGAAGAGAACTAAAAAACTATAGGAGGCCAAGCTGAAACCAGGTGTGTACAGCCTGGGGGCACAAGTCTGTATCATGGCAAGACGAAACCATGACTGGGACCGTTACAAAAAAAAATTGTCTGAAGGAAGCATTCCTCAGAGGAATTCAACCTTCCCAAAAGGAACAGGGATGACAAAGATCAGGGGACTACATGGAGGCCTTCATTGATCCAAAGAATTTGAGGATTATCCTGAAAATATGCTAAACAAGAATTGCAAAGAGCTTATCCTAAAAAAAAAAGAGTGTTTTATGAGACACCAAAGGAGGAACTCCTGTACAGACAGAGTTGCTGGCCATCAGTTGGAGCAACAGCTTTTAGCTTACTTACTCATGGAGCTGAGCCCTTCTGGTTGAGTCGCCAATTCTGCAGCTACTCAAGAATTTCCCAATNGTGATGTATTGTGCTATGGAGGACATCCCCTCCTCCGCCAGCGGTGACATAACAACATCGAGCGCTGTCGCTGCTACAGTAACAGGCCAGTCAACGCTCCGCCCCCTCCCCCGCAGTGACGTGGCAGCGCTTCCCACTGTGATGTAACAGGCAACAACACCTGTTAAACACGGCGACTAGGTAATGGGGAAGCGAGGCGTTTTCCTTTGTCTGGCTGAGGGTTTATAAGAGAACTGCACTGCCTAAGGAGTTAAGTTAAAATGCAGCAGCCGCCAAAGACAGTTGAAATATAGCAGCAGTCACAGACAGAAGACCCAAACGTGTGGTTAGAAGATCTTATGTGATAATGTGCGATAACTGAGAAGTCAGCAAGTGAAGACTTATTGTGTGACTTCAAGATTGTGTGCTGTAGTACAGTTATATTGGGAGTGTGTAATTAAGAGAGACTTGTATAGCTCCCATGTTATAAATACGTGAAGACTACTGAAATGCTTATTGTGTAGGGTTGTAAAGTGTGTAAACCCGCAACAGTGTTATAAGTATTTGTAGTTACGACTTGTCGGTTGTTAAATAAACCAATTAACAATCTGAACGGCGTCTTCAGTAGCAAAACACGTTACATTATATACAATATCCTATCACTAACGAACTCTACCCTCTTAACTGCTGATACAATTCTCTTATGTAGCAGCCATAATAAATGGTCAAAGTTTGAGGGAAGGAATTACAGTGAAAGCAACGGATGGATTATCCTTGGTGATACTTTTAAAATAACCGAGAAGCATATCTAAACACTGTTACATTAGCACATGCCAGGATAACTCAATAAATAAAGTAATTAGCTATGGAAGGGACAGCCAACAAGTTCCTGGTTGAGGAAGATATGCTTCTCTCCACCTCATCCAGACTGGTTCTTTGGGCCATCAGCCTCTGCTTAAATGGATAATGGGGAGTCTTCTCCTAGGAATAAAGCAGCAGAGCACAATTCAGACAACCTACCTCTATCTAGAGTAAAGGTTAAGACTATACGTTGTGCGTTCAAGTTCTAAGGTCTCCGTTTTTTTTTTCCTCACACAATAATCATACAAAAAATTTGAAACTTCTGTCACTTTTCAACGTAATCTCCCTGCAGCTGTACACATTTTTCACAACGTCAATGC
Source organism: Cryptotermes secundus (assembly GCF_002891405.2). Taxonomy (NCBI): domain Eukaryota; kingdom Metazoa; phylum Arthropoda; class Insecta; order Blattodea; family Kalotermitidae; genus Cryptotermes; species Cryptotermes secundus. The sequence continues at coordinate 665,233 of NW_019733319.1, read as the reverse complement.
CATGATTCCATGGCCGCTGCGAACGCTTCTGTAGGAGTCTGTTTTGACCACTGGAAAATTGCTGATGCAATAGCGGATTGAAAAACGGCATCCTAGTCTCATCCATTGTCACAGTTGATGACAAGAAAGTCCCATTCATGCCTTCATCACATGTCAACATCGCCTGGCAAATTGCCATGCATGCAGCCTTGTTGTCGTCCGCCAGAATTCGTGGCACCCACCTGGAGGACACGTCCCGCATTTGCAGGTCTTCATGCAGAATTTTGTGCACAGATCGCACGGAAATGCCAACTTTGGAGGCGATGTTTTCCACACTCAATCGGCGATCCTCCAAAACAACTTTCTCAACTCGCTCGACCATGTTGTCAGACAGGCTGGTGCGAGGCCGACATTGTTTTGGTTCGTTGTCACCCGACGTTCGGCCTTCTTTGAACTGTCGCACCCATGAACGCACATTTTTCACATTCATGACACCATCACCACACGTCTCACTCAACTGGCGATGACTCTCAATGGGTGTCGCACCACGCAAGTGGAGAAAACGAATGATTACTCGCTGTTCTTGTAACGAAAACGTCGCCATTTTAAGTATCAAAAACACTTCTCACGCTTGCCGCTACCACTAGAGTTCTGTGTGCCGTAGAGTGCTGCCATCTCTGTCACGCATTCACAAAGAGTGCACACGTATTTTAAACTAAACCGCATGTGTCTATCTGCTCCCAGTCCTGAGAAAAAAAATCAGAGACCTTAGAACTTGAACGCCCCTCGTATAAGGCTTTATCTCCTCTCTTCCTACATGCCTTCATATTGTTGTGTTTGGCTTCAGAAGCAATTTTACCCTCCATCTCATAACTTCAACATGTTATCAGTAACACTGTATGGATCTATGGAACTATTTCAGCGAAAAAAATAAATAAATAAAAGATTATGCAGCCAAATGCTTGTATTTCATGATTTATTTTGCCAGTTCTTCTCTGTCATATGTACCAGAGGGAAGTTCTTGATCAAGCAGGGCCAAAGACCCCAGCCAAATAGCAATTCCAACACACACATAAAATATTTGTTAAATCAACCTGAAACACTATGGAATAAAATTAACTCCAATTAAAGAAACCTATGTAATTTTGTGCACATTTTATTGCTCCGAGATTTAGCTCTCGTATATAATCAACTAATGATTCTTATGAGAGTAAGCCATTACTGGTTAGTCGCTGGCTTCCCACTGCGGTGGCCTGGGTTTGATCCCATGTCTGGTCAAGTGGAATTTGTGGTGGACAAAGTGACAGGTTTTCTCCGCGTACTTTGGTTTCTCCTGCCAATCTTCATTCCTCCAATTGCTCCACAATCACCCTCACCTATCATCTGGGGCTGGCACAATAGGCCAGAAGCGGCTGCAGTACAAGGGACTTAGTTCCACCCCACTAGCAATTAAAAAAAAGCCATCACTGACTTAAATTTCAAAACTGAGTACTAAAGCCTTTCATGCATAGCAAGTCTTCTGAGAAAATTACACATACTTCTAAAATCAAATGCGTGAATTCTTCATTTGATAAGAATGATGGTTTCCAGTCCTCTTGAATTTCATGTGCACGTGATTGAACAGCTATTTCTGTCAAGAGAAACAAAGATCAGTATAAAAAATTCTGGTACACAAACTCATCCCCACTCCATCACCATTCCAATCTAAGCCAAACTAAGTCAAACTAAGCCAAACTAAGACAGCTTGAAAGTATCTGATCTGCTTTCTAATGGATGCTGATCCATGGTTCAGATCCAAAGCTGAAAGTGCCTCCTGCCAGCCCTCATTTTAATTCCCAGTATCAAACTAATATCAGAGGGAAAATGGAAAATTCCGGTCCCATACAAAATGTTTATTCCCTACCTCTGCTTAGAAATACTGGGTTTTTGGATTCTGTTCATCATCTGGTATATTAAAAACTGGAGAACACAACGTTTCAGAAACTAAATCTGTTTCCATCCTCAGGTGATTGAGGTTAACTCTTTCTAAGGAATCCAACAGAGTAGATGTCCTCCCCCTTCAACTGAGGATGGAAACAGATACAGTTGCAAAAATGTTGTGTTCTCTAGTTTTTAGAATACCAGACGACAGGCAAAGTCCAAAAACCCTGTAACTCTTGAGTGTTATACACCATCATCAGAACCCTTTAGAATGTAACCTACCTTGGCTCTTGCCAGGTGGACAGAGAACAAGACAATCAAACAAAATGCTCGGAGGAATACGTCACAACACATAGTATATAAGAAAAATCAATTATGTAGATTTAACAAACATAAAAACTGTGCAAGCAAATCATGTTTAACTTCAGTCACATATGCAGATCTTTTGTCTTATATCAAGAGAGTACTGATCTTCTGGAAAAAATAACATTATATTACTTACCATCATGATTTTTTAAAAATGAAATGGTGGATTTAAGAACTGTAGATTTGTCCATCTTGCGACTGTTGGTTGAGACCATTGAACTCAACTCATTGATCAGCATATTGAATTGGTCACGGCGTTTCTTCTCACTCAGGTTTCGAGATTTCCTTGACATAAGTAAGAATATTAACAATACATTGGAACACAATGAAACACTAAGCCAGACCAAAATCATGAACACAAATTTACAACAGCACATTGTGAATATGAACTGTTGCATGGTTTGATTAATAGGCCTACTAACATATGAAGGAGACATTCTCAGGTCACACCTAGCCTTTGATAATGTTTTTAAACATACGATTTAACACCACAGCATTTCATTCCACAGAAAAATGTACGGCTCCTCAAACAGAAAAAGCTCACATTAATACCAAAGTTCAGAACTATGTTGAACTGCCTTTTCAGCATCAAGGAATTATACATTGCGCATTAGTTCTTCTTCAACAATAAATCAAAGGTTCTACCTCAAAGATTTGAAAACTTACACAGAAAATTGAATAAAAGACTGAATTTTTTGTATCATGATACTGTGCCTTTCACACAACTCCACCATCAGATTTGTGTCTGGTTCTGTTCAATTCTATGACAACACTGGCCAAAAACTAAATGCCAGAGTTGGAACATTCTGTGTACTGGTCATATCTTGCCTAATGCAATCATATCAATACCTCAAAACTGAAAATTTCACCAGATTATTTTTTTTAATCTACTGAACACATTCAGAACAAGGTGACAGTAGTACTTGAAGCAATTCTACCCCTTTCTACAAACACAAACAGAGGTGCTGCTGGAATATTTAATAAAATATCAATTTTCACAGAATCAGCCCCACTTATTCTTCTGACAGACCTTATAACATCAAATATAACACATGAACTATTTTGTCTCTGTTCTTAACAATTACAATTATAATGTTACAATGAGAATAAACATACCGTTTTGTGTCATCCTTGTCGTCCGTGTCATCATCCATAGTATCACTGAAAATTTAAAACGTTTCCATCACTTACGTACGTAGTAAAAACTACAAAATTCTATATTTTCGTGCACGTCTGAAGTAGCCAAAATAATGATTAGAAATTCATATGTTAACAGCAAACTGTGTATAAACGTGGTACTCACTCTGACCTCCGTGTCGAGTCTCGCTTGATAAAACTAGACATATTTTGTGCTAAGTTAGTCACAATCAATGAGCAAACTACAGCGCACAGCATCAAACACCACCAGAACTGGTGTACAGAAGTCCGCCCATTTGACCATATTTAAAAAGAAATCAAGACACTTATTACACATAAATAAACAAGTACAAATTGATAACCTTCATCCTCTGACAGGCAGCCTCCCTTTCCATCTTTCAATTGTTTCACAGTTGGACCAGGAATGGTAAGTGAACGGATGCTCGTTTCCCTAGGTTAAGGGAATTTTCCCTTCTTGCAGCAATGAACATTTCACCAGGCTAAATATGCCATGTCTCATTATTTCATGCTACATTTTACAAAACGGTTTTTGGACATCTGACAGACTTGAAGAGTTCATATTGTAGCGTGTTGGGCAACAACCGCGAAACAAACAACGAAATAACGACAGTTGCTAGGCAGCAAATTCTGAACAAACAGCAACTGAACTACAACAAAGAGGAACAATTTTTTCTAGGCGGGCCGTTCCAAAGGGTTACAAACGCGAAAAAGTTGGAATTTAGTCAGTGATTGATTTATAGAGTGTGTAGATTAGTGAAAGTGTTATAAGTAGTTCACAGTAAGCCAGCTACGCCAGGTCCTGATTGGATTTAGTGATTTGAACGATACGTGTGTTGGGAAGTGCGGCTTTTACGGCATTCACTTTACGTAGTGTGTTCACTGTCAATTCATTTGGCGAAGGCGGCATCGGTGAAGTTTGCCGCCCGGCCACGGTTGTGCACAGTGCTGTGCAAAACAACAAAACAGGTCGGTGGACTTGAGTGTACACAAAGTTGTTGGATATCCTAGTATCGGGGTTCTGGAAATACTGAGCACAGAAGCTAGCATCGCTTAAATCAAAATGGCATGCCATCATGAACAAATATCCAGAAGCAACTTCTGTAGTGCTAGTATATAAAGTATTAAGTGACATTGAGATCCTCATCGGATGTAAACCGGCTAAAGTGGGGGGGAAAGCTCTGGGTGGTCATCTATTGTGAATAATGCGGGGGAGAACAGAGCACAGCTTTACAAAGCTGTAGATGGGAAGCTGCTTTTTACCGCTCTTTACCACATGTACACGGTAACACTGAATGAACTGAAGACCGTCCTTAAGGTGAGTGCATAGGCAGGACAAAGTGATGCAGTGAACAAAACCTCAGTGGGATCAACGGCTCAGGATGACGACTTGCGAGAAGTAAGGAGACGCAAGAGGCATATCTCTAAAGACATTTCACAGACAGCCAAGAATTCGACTAAACCAGTCCCAACATCCGCAGGTGTTAAGCTGCCTCAAAAAGCAATGTCAATTTGCAACTTCTTCGCACCTCTCTGAATTACTGACAGTCTAATCAAGCTTATTAGATCCTTTCTTTCTCAGAGAAAATTCAGAGTTTCGGTCGAAGGTGAAATATCTACGCCAAGGGAGATACAACGAGGGGTGCCACAAGGTTCGTCCTGTCCGCCACATTGTATAGTACATATACTCTCAGGTGTAGCGGTTGTGCGTCTGCCATGAGTCCGTTTCTTCGGCTTCCCGTGGCGCTCTACGGCTAGATGCCGATCTCCATGTCGCTTCTTCAGCGCTCTGACAGGTTTCACTGCAGCCTGTTTCTTAGGGACTTCCTCAAGCTCCACTACAGTATCTGACTCAGTGGCCTTCATTTCTCCCAGGTCACTATGTCAGCTTCCATTTGTTCCTGGCCTCTGTCGCTCTTAGGCAAGACTTCATCTATTCTAGGTTTGCATCAATCAGGGCTTTTATTTTTTTCTTCATTGGCTTTCATTATGACCGTCAACTCCTCACGGTTAGGTTATGTCTTGGCAAAATTGGCCGCCGCCCGCAGATGAATAAACCACCATGCAGGAACGGCACGGCGTAGGGGACGTGGTCATAAAGGACAAATGGTCGAAAAGAGACGACGGAAAATTCGGACCAGGGACTATTTTGCAAGAGCACCCCCAAAAGGACGGACGTTTATCAAGGGATACCGGGCAAATCCGATTGCAAACAATGGCATAACGGACCGAGGTGTAAAATGGTGTGATCTGATTTCACGTAAAGTACAAGTATTGTTTTAACTATGTCCACTGGCTAAATAACATGTACAGGGTCCGGGAGAGAAACCTGAAGTTTTTTATTTGGCACTAGTTTGGGGGTTGGTTGTGTGGGAAGAGAGGGCCCACTGACTTTCAACAGCTCAAAGTATACCATTTCATTAGACATGGAACAGTGGACCGCAGAACATCGTGCTTTCGTCGTTGAGACGTTTTTTTAAAACTGGTGACTGATATCCTGACTGAGCGACGTTTCCGTGTGCATTTTAATGTGGGTCGTCACGGTAAAGTTCCCAGTAGGAACACGATTTTGTTGTGGATTGCAAACTTCAGATAAACTGGCACTAAAAAGAAACCGCCTGGAGTTGCACGCACTGTCCGAACACCTGAGAATGTTGAGAATATTACGCCGGCCGTAGTGACTAGTCCCCGTTGTTCTGCAATGAAGCATGCCATTGCATTAGGCATTTGGATGGCATAATTTTCAAGAAAAAATGAGCTGGCAGTTATACACACAAAATGGCATACATTGTTAAGTATTATGACAAACAAAATAAGAAAAAGAAATACAAATTGGCTCCATTCTAGTAATTTAGAATCCATCAGGTTTTCCTGCCAGACCATATAGAATCAAGAGATTTATGAGTGACACAAATGAGTCTGCCTCTTTTTCAAGAAAATCGTATTTTCTTCACAATAAATTATCGGTGTTTTAATAACTGTCGTATATATCGTAGCATTACCAAAGGTTTACAGAGAGGACAGTCGTCTTACCCTCTGTCCTACTCTGGTTGACAATATATCATGCTAGTTATATTATGTTTCATGATGCTAATAACAGATATCAAAGCCGTCATACGTACCAATAGGAATACAGGAAAAACTTGTACTCTGTTCGTTTATGTAATCCAAAAGTTTCAAAAAGCTGTAAAATTTGCATCCCATCATGTATCCCGGAAATGCATAGAATACAGCTCTCAAAATCGGTTGCACAGCATCAAATGTGGCAAAGATGATCATTAGTGCTAAGTATGTATCTATTTTAGGCCGCACCATAGCTCAAGTGGTTAGTCGCTGGCTTCCCACTGTGGTGGCCTGGGTCTGGTCAAGTGGGATTTGTGGACACAGTGGCGCTGCGGCAGGTTTTCTCCGAGTACTTCAGTTTCCCTTGCCAATCTTCATTCCACCAAATTCTCCATCATCATGATCACCCAGGACAAGTACAATACGCCAATCAGTGGCTGCTGTGCCGAGTGGACCCTGCTGGACTCCACCCCCCACTATGTGAATTAAAAAAAAAGTATGCATTTGGAAAGAGGTGGTCATGGCCAAGGTGCTATCATGCAATTCCCCCAGAGACTTAGGAAAACCATGAAAACCCTGTTAGGATAACAAAGTCAATATTTTAACCACATAGCTCATGATATAAACCTGCTGGGTTCATCATACTGAGGTGCAAGAAAATTTGTACTGCACAAAATTTTAGTCATATATGAAAATGTCGTATGAGGCTTCTGTCAAAGGTGTGTGGGTTGTAAGCTACACTGTACAGTTCTATGTAATACAACACTAAAAAAACTATATATAGTAAAAAGTATACCTAATGACTTAATAAGCACTAGTAAACAAAACAAACTCTGTGGCCTGTAGTCCACAAGCAAAATATATCGACTGAGTAACCACCACTTCTCAGTGAAGTTAGTGCCAACTTTTGCAGATAAGAGTGTGGCACATGGTCAGCGCAACAGTTCCCCACGGCCGTTGATCTCGATTATCTAGACCGGAGCCGCTATTTCCTTGAAACAGCTCCTCAATTATCCTCATGAGGCTGAGTGGACCCTGTTCCAGACCCACTACTTCTCAGAAAATCTGGTCATACCGGGAATGGAACCCAGGAACTCTGACCACTAGACCACAGAGGCAGTCAATAAGACTATTATTAATAATAAATAAGTACACAGAAAATATGCAAAATAACAGAGATAATAATAAATTATACCATGAGGAAAATATTATCATTTCCAAGAATACATAACTATATATGATACCCTAAGCTTCGGTAGAAAGCTAATAAATAATTATGACATGTTTATCAATACAGCTATGTTCGTCCCCCCACAGATGAGTGAAAATGAAGAAAAAGTGAACCAAATGTAAAAATTAAAATATAATAACACTTTTATAGTGTATAGTCGTATGTACACATATTAATCTATCATACTAAAACAATAGTGTTTTAATACTTAAAGAATCACAGTTAAAAAGTGGTGAATATTAACATTCTAAGAGTGTTGTAAACAAATAAAATATGATAATGCCAGGAAATCAGTCGTTATAACTATAGTTAACAACATTAACTATGATTATGTAGTCTTTCAAAGGGTCCTTTATGAAGAGAAGTGACATTGCAAATTTAATAATGCACTGCAATACCTAGTGGCATAGATGTGTAACCATATGATGGATCTTCTGGAGGGGGTCAAAACATGTAGTGGCTCAAGGAATGTGTGGAAAAACAATATATGTTACATTCATGAGTTCAATAAAATAAACTGTATAATTCTACCTGATCTCCTGTGGCTCTAAGGGCAGAAAAATCCCTACTTGGAGCAGGAGCTACACCGGATTTCTGAAGAAATACACAATCGCAATTTTAGGAGAAAACTATTCTTTAATTTAGATATTAATTGCATATCATGAAATACCAACACTCATTGGATATTTTACTAATTTTCTTAACATATTTCATTTGTTCTATAGCAGAATAACTAAGCATCCTGCATATGTGATCCTCAACTGTTTCATTTTGTTGTGTTTTTCTTCCCAAAGATGAAATAAGGGAATAATATTTGTAAATACAAGGTATTCAGAATGAAAATAATACATCAATTATGCAATGTTCTATTTAACACTAAAAATTTAGCAATAACACAGTATTTCCATAATAATCATACTGATATCACAATGCACTTATTTTAACATATCTGTCCTAATAAATCAGTCATTCATACATCTATTCATGCAGCACACTTTCTTTAGATGATGTGCTTCATTAGTAGGTTATATGAATGCTCAGCTGATATGCACATTTATATAACTTTCCTTTCCAATGCACAGGACATCGTGATGCATTCAGATTCACTTCCAAGTTAAGTGTTCTTAAAAAAAACTTCAGTAAACTTGAAATAAAAAGCATTATAATCTACAGGGTGGTTCATTAACACACTGAATGTAAGGCAGTTGCAAACTGATATTTTGCTGTATGAATTCAATATCTTCAAGAAAGATGTGCACATTCCATGCTAAATATCAATTTTTGAAGTATGAATGAAACACATTGTAATTATTCAATCCTCTTTTTCTAATGTTACACTGTACTGGCACTTTTATTTTATAATATCAAAAACAAATAATAAAGAATGTATTTAAACCAAGTGAATTATGGACTCCTAATTATGAAACCTTCAAGCCAACATACAGCCATGCTGGTGGCTGTCACAAATAACTTGTTTCAGTATTTTCAAGGTTTATTATTATATATTTTTGTCAAATAGCATAGCTCAGAAACAGTACCCCATACTGTTAGCTAGAGGCACTTTCATTCCAGAAGAAAACAAATTTAATGTACCTACAATATGTAAGAAACATTAATGTCTTTTCTGTGTTTACAGATTTTATTTTGCATGGTATATTTTTACAGACGTTTAGATTTTAAATTCACGATTATTTTGTTAATTGTTAATGTAACAACTATATATTTTTTTTTCCATTGGCACCACAGCCCCAGTGGGCCTAGGCCTACCTCCATGAACTTCTCCAATTACTTCGGTTTTTCTAGATCTTACACACACGGTAGGACTCCTTGGGCGGGTGATCAGCTCGTCGCAAGGCCTCTACCTGTACACAAACACAGAAAAACGCACACACACACAAACTAAACATCCATGCCCTGTGTAGGAATTGAACCCACAATCCCGGTTTCCAAGTGAGCGAAGACAGTACATGCCTTAGACCACTCGGCTACCGTGACCGGCAATAACTATATTTACTGTACTTTATATAAGGCACACTTCATTTCTTTAAACCAATTACGCGGTTTCGGCAAATGAACCTTACACATATTCATGACCATATTTGCTCATTATACCATCCGTGTTTGTAACCATCACATTCAACCATTTCTTCAAACAAGGGTACCTCTACCTCTTCACATAAAATGTTATGATTAAAAGAACAGTCTTTCTGCTTCTAACAAAATTACCCTGGCCTATGTAAATGGTACCTTTAAGGAATAATGGTCGATTACTGGATATAAATGAAAGTTCTTAGAGAAAAGCAAACACAAGGAAACCAAGCTTCTTTAATTTGGTTCCACCCAACATTTCTTCTCCTCCTCCTCCTCCTCCTCCTGCACCTCCACCACAGATTAGGCCCAATGACCTGTTCTGTCTTCACTAAAATCTGCTTTGGTGAATTGTTTTAACTCTCCCAACATTTCCTCTTGTGAGGTAAGGCTGAAGTATACCCTGTGCTTAACTAATTAAGCATTATACCATGAAGGCATATAGGGGAGATGATGTATAGATCAAAGTTTTCTTGACTTCAGCACAAGTTGGAAGTAAGGAATCAGCTTCATGCCCTGGCCGCTTTACGCCAAGGGAAAGAGCCCCACCGTACCCATTAGACAGGAGGCTGCTTTGATGGAAAAATTTTCTTTCAACTTTTCAACACTTCCTCACTTTGTTTCTACAGATCTAAATTATAAATAAAATTCTTCCATAATAAACAAAGCAAGACATTTCTTTGAGAATCTACAGACTACCATCTCAGTTGTAAGGCCCCACATAATTGTGTTCATTCTGAAAAAAGAGAAAATTGAGAAAGATCATTACTTTCAGAAAAAAAAATCCTTCAAACAAGAGTCATGAATTAGCAATTTAGTTAAAAGTTTAATCATATGGCAAAGAAAAAAATTGGAAAAAACATCCTCTGCCAATTGCTCTAGGAGCTATGGCATGCCTTCAGCATAACAATACCATTTTGACTTACGTTAAAGTGCCTTACATTAAATGTTTTTATGAACCAGTCTAACTCTGTAAAATGTAATAATGTATAATATTTAGTCTGTGCCAGACAGTTTTTGTTTTAATCATTACAAAAGAATGAAAGTTTGCAATGGAAGCACTGTAAAAATAGCAAACTAAACAAGTATCTCCAGAGATACTCCACATTCTTAAACAACGGTTCTCCAGACTTTTGCATTAGAATTAAGATAAATTCTATTAATTATTATTAGCACAGTATTTTCAATTATTAAGCATCATTACTGTTGTTATAAGCAGAAACAGAATAAAAGAAAAGATGTTTTTTTAATATGTAGCAATTGACTTGTTCTATATACGGAGGTTGTATCTCAAAATATGGGTTCTTGGAACAAATAAATTGATTTAGTGACTTTTGTCAGAATGTTATGTGCTCACAGAGGGCATAATCTGTACTTGTTTTTCATTCAAAGCTGTAGTTCATTTTATACTTTCCTTTAAAGATATATTTCCATGAATAAATTTTGTCATGAATTTTGAGACTGTGTAATGAAGATCAAGGTGCCAGATTTAACCTCTGCACTGGAATATTGAGTCTGACTCATAAGGCAAGATGGTGTCTATTGAAGGAATCATCTAGTGTGTGTCATAATTATTTTCAAATAGCCAGAAGAGGGCATGAGAATGTTCATCTCTGAACTTTCAAGCAACCGGCTTGTGCATCCAATGAATTATGTTTTGGCAAATAAATACAAACACAGACATGAACAATTGGGAAAATTATATCATTGAAAGTTAAAATGGCTGCCATACATAGAGCAGCAGACCATTTAAGTGCCAACACTCACAGTAATATAAATCTTTTACATTCACTCATTTTCAGATGAAATAAATAGCATTACAAATAACACTACCTTTACAGCAACAAAATGCAGCACTGCTTGATTTCTGGATCAGCCACATAAATGTTTTCAAAGTTTTGTGTTCTATATTGAACTTGTCATTGTTTCTATTCCAGTAACTCATTTAAAGTTGTATTGGATGCAATGGTTTTTTGTGAATGTAAACACATCAAAACCAGACATAAAAACTACAATTGAACTAAACGTAACATAAATGTGGCAGTCAAGATTTGTTCCAAAGACCAAATAAGTTTCACCATTTCATAGAGACTATGACAATGTAAAACGTTTTTAGATATAAGAAATGGTAACATGTCCATCCAAAACTGATTCAACCTCTGTGCATTATTTCAAGGAAGATGCTCCTCCAATTCAAACTTGGAATTCCCTGTACAGCAAGAAAATGAAGCAACAAAAATTAAATACTGTGCAGTTACAATATATAAATACACCACAGGCATGTCCAGAAGTACCAGAATCACTGAGCAGAATTTTAGTACATGTGCTCCATTATGTAGAATTAAGTCCAGCTAATTTTAAACACACATTTTCCAAATGCATATTTTGTGGTTCTGCATACCTTATTTGCGTTAATTTATTTCCTGCACATAAAAGCCTGTTACTACAGATACCAATGTAGTGTTACAAAACTAATTATACAATAGTTATTACACTCTGTTATTTTGTTTGTATTTTGTAAAGTTTATATCTTATCATAAAATGTTCCAATTGTAAGTTCTAGATCTTACTGGAGTATATATTTGTATTTTATGTTACACACAAACGTTTTCATTGAGAGATAAAATTGCAAAATGGTAAGTAGAGGTCACACTGAATCAATGTGTGTCCAAAATTATATTTATGTTGCAGCTCACAGCATTGATTTCTCTTTATGAAATGTTATCAAAATCCATTCAGTTACCTAGTTCTTTAAAATTTAAATTAGAAAACACCCATCCTGACAGCTTTCATTACCCAATTTATGGTGTATTTCTGAATGTAAATATACACAGAGATTCTCTGATTACAAAATATGAATGCACCCTGCTACCTGCAACTTACATGGTGCAGTATGTGTGCCCATCCTCAGCAACACTTCATGATTAAATTATCAACAGAAAAGGACATCCACATACTTCATATCACTGGATCTTCCTGTAAGCATACACTCACAATGCTTTTCATTAGGGTAAAATTAAAAACATACCAGCACCATAAAATATGATGCTAGTTACTTTCTATACTGTATACACAAAACATCATTTCCTGTGCTGACTGTACTAGTTTCATAATGTGATACATAATAATCTGAACCGCAAACATTACACTACACTAGAATTTTCTTCTAGTAATATAATACACTACATCATACCAACAGCTTCCTCCACTTTGTCCCATCCATAAAATCATATACAAAATAATGCCAGGTGAGAGACAGCCATGTTGGTAGCATGACATTCAGCATTGCCCTCTTCTATATTAGAAAGGTTTATTTTCATGAAAGAACTGAAAACATTATCAGTACCCTTTCCTTGTCATTTGTGAGTACTGGAACCTTTCTGTCTAGAAACAGAAAATTATGTACACAACATTTAATTGTGATCAGTAAATACAAATAAATTACTTCCACAGAGTACTTATCACATGATATGCCAGGAACAAGAAAACAAAATTAAGCTGTACTGGCTTGTTAACAGAATATACTAATATTGATTTTATGGACATTATCCATCATCCACAAATGGGGCAGATAAGTCCACGATGTCAATAATTGTATTAACCTTTAACGGCCGAATGAGCAGCAACCCGAGTTTGCCGAATGCCATATATATATGATGCAGGACATGTGCACTCTTTGGAAGTGCTGACAGTTTGACCTTGGGTTTGAAACCAAAACAAACCTATATGAGGTCATGTCAGTGGTTTATTCCTTAGCTCTGAACAAAGAAATCGTTTATCATGGTACTGGTTTTGATACTATTTGCGTTTAGATATGATTGTTTATGACCTGGTCAGCCAAATATAGCACAGCTTTGTTTCGAGAACTGATGAGGAAATTTTCTTCTGTGCTTGCATGCAAGTGCTTCCAGAGCCTTCAAGGAAGTCTTGACACATGCAAGGATTGGTTTTCAGTGATGAGTTATCAATTAGGAAGTCAGTGTCAGACTGTCATATATTTCTTTGTAAATCATTTTTATTTTGTGTCTTGGAAGAGGTATAAACCTACTGAGCCAGTATTACTTTGTGAGTAAAAGGCATCTTCGCCACTGCGACTTTCGGTATCAGTGTCGGACTGGCACTCTTTTCAACTAGTATTATAATTAGTTACTATAGGATTCTGATGATGGTGCATAACACACAGAGATATTTGGTTTTCGGACTTTATCCATCATCCAGGTTTTAAAGATAACTAAGAAAAACACGACGTTTTGGAAACTGGATCTGTTTCCATCCTCAGGTGAGGGAAAACACCTATTCTGTTGGGTCCCTTAGAA
>NW_019733319.1:634004-651076 GCF_002891405.2 Cryptotermes secundus | reverse complement strand
CTTTTCGACTAGTATTATAATTACTTTGCATCACTATTTTGCGAGTATTACCAACAGGTGAGAGTGTCACTTTGTCAATCAACATAATTTATTCAATTTTGCTAGAAACCTCCCTCCACCAAGATGATTCTTCAATCGCACAAGGCGAATATCACAGTCACTGGTGTTTCTTGGGGGAGGCCAAGGTTATCTGGGGCCCAACTGAGTCTACTGGAGGGGAAACATTCACAACACTGGCCAACCAAAGGGAAACAAAGACACTGTCGTGTGTTTCACTAAATAAGAAAAGCAGCAGCACACTCTTCTATTGTAAAAAGGGTTGTGTCACTCTGTGTGAGGTGGACTGCTTCAAGAAGTGCCACGCACGTCAGAGTGAAGTGACACAGTTCAAACTCATGTACACCCTGAACAAAATATTATTGTATATAATGTGACTATATTTACAATATCACCATGATTCAAGGTTGAAGAAAAAACAACGGGCAAGTCCTTTGGAATTTCATAACATATATAATAAAGATTATATTTTGCATTTCATGACAAAATATTCACAGTTAATTTTCGTTTGTAAAAATTGCTCTTTTGAGTATATGTAGAAAATTTTATTGTCTTTCAGACTGTTTTTAGTTCGTATTTCTGTGTTGCATAGAACAGAAAATATGTATTTTTTCTGAAAGTTTGCAATGTTAATTAAGTAAGGTGATTTAAATACCGGCCGCAGAGGGCTCCCAGAAATTTAAAAGTCCATACGTTAAAGGTTAATATGCCATCATCCAGCATTTTAGATCTTATTTACATGACCACATTATAAATATGTTTATGAATTTCATATGCTTCTTGTGGAATGTAATGGAAAAAAGTGATGATGTTTAAGGTTATGTTTGACAATTCAGGGGTACTGCAAGTATATATTGGTGGAAATTTTGTACAAAAATAGATAAATTAATTATATAACTTTTATGTACATAATGGAAAACCCTCAAACACAGCTCCTTATGTTAAAATGTAGTGTTGTTTTAGAAATACATGCATACACACACAGGTGAAAAATATTTGAAACTGTTGAAGCCAAACAAATACTTCTGTCACATGTAGAGGTAAATCAATATTTTCTGGCACCTTGCTTTGGCTCTCACATCTGATCAATGTACAAGATTAATTTCTTTCTGTTACTACAATGTCTGTCCTAAGCACATGCTGGTCAGGCATAAGATAATGACCAAAAATTGAATTCAAATACATCACTGTTATGATTTACTAATCACTTGCATGTAGAGCATGTAGAACTCCTAAAGCCAACTCCCAACTGCCAGGTTTGAAGTTAAAAGAAAGCCAAAATCTTTCATCTGGCTCTGATGACTATGTGGCCTTTATTTTTTTGACCCTTGCTTGCAGATATGTATGTGTTTGTGTATAACCTGGAAGAATTCCATTTAGGTTAATGAATGTAGGGTGGATAGTCGAAAATAATACATTGCAACATAATCATTAAAAGTTGCATATGATGGGTTCCCATCATGTATATTACTAAAATACAACACTATGAACAATTTCAAATTATGTATTTTATAAGTTATGCTGACCTCTATGGAAGCATGTGAACAAATATGGATGCTAAAGTTCTTTCTGATATTTCCTGTTTAATTATCATAAAATATTAGCAGACAGAAAACTCAGCTACTGATATTACATTTAAATATGTATTCAGTTCTCTAAATATTAACAATTTCAAACATTTTTTATTTTACATATTTATACTGCAGCTGATGTATTAATTACCCTTTTGACTATGTATATTTACAACACTGCAGTTTAAGTTTTACATTAGTCATAAGTTTCATTAAAAATAAATGTATCTTCATTATGCTACGGACACACTCTTCTCAAATAGCGGATGGACCTGTCACCCACAGATCAACTTTATGACATACATAGTTTATTAATAACTGTTTGCTCTGAATTTCCTGCCAAATATTACTGTGATCACACATTTTGCTCAAAGAACTTCACAGGCACAAACTGTTGCCACAGAGTTACGATTTTATCTAAAATGTGAGGGTGTGTAAACTTTCCTGACTCATAAAATATCAGAGGAAAAACATTCAGAGATGAAAAGAGTTTTAAGTGGCAAACCTAATCCATCTGATCAAAAAGTATTGACACTGAATTTGTATCTCAGATAAAATGCAACATGCAGGTGTGTGGCTAAATTAAACATGGCCAATTACTGCATGTCCATGTATTTTTTCATGTGCACTTTAATTAGGTCCAATAACACATAACTTCACATTAAATTATGTAAGAAGTATGAAAAGATGGTAACCAAAATTTCTTAACTAATGAAGATCTGAAAATCAAACTCCCGTGTCGTAGCTTTACGGCACATAAAAGAACCTCATGTCTCAAGGAGACCTCTGAGCTAAATTGTAAGGACATTTCCCGCCCAACAATAGTCTCTAATGCCTCTGGTATATGGGGGAAGCATCTGGATACCGCTGAGCCAGTAGAGGCCGAACTCGGGCTGAGTCAGGACTGATGGCATGCACCAGTACCGGTAGGGTATAGAGACTGGCAGAATATCACAGGGGGACGTACAATAGATCAAACTGGTCGCGGTGCATGGGGAAACCCACCCCCTCCAATAATAATAATAATAGTGCAAAAATTACAGAAGACTTGACTATTCATGAAACAGCTGAAGAGGAATTTCTTATGGCTCTTGTCAGGCTGCATGAATTGAAGAATTGTAAATAAGGCATGTCTCAGCCAAGACCATTCCACAGCAGCCAACATGGAAGAAGGAAAAATATACTTCTTGTCTGTGGCTTTTGATTTAAATGAATTTGCAGAAACTGATGAAAACTTCAGAAAAAATGCAGCTGATGCTGCAACATGGCTCATGGTTATAACAGTGACACTGAGCAGCAATCAACACATCATTCCTCACTGTAACTGATGCTGTGTAGAAAACCAAAGTGATGTTTATCTTTTTCTTTCATTACAAAGGTTTCATGCTTCACAGAATCAGTCTATTAATATAGATTTGTAATTTCTATAAACAAATGTTGAGCTATATCTGTGATGCACTGTGTAATAAACCATCATAAAAATGGGGAATACAGCAAATGGAAAATTTGCCATGAGAATATACCAAGTCAGCCAAATCTGTGCAACATTATTTTTAACTAAACACATTATTCCATAAATGAGACAGTTTTCCTGCTTATTAAATATGGCTCCATGTGACTTTTCTGTTCATTAAACTTCAAAGAAATGATAAAAGACAAAATATTTAATGATTTTAAAATAAATGAACACAGTTTAGTGGAGCAGCTGTTGGCAGGTGCACACAGTGAATTTGAGGCTTCTTCTAGCACTGGAATGGATGGTGGAACAAGGGAGTATGTAATGATGACCTACTCTCAGAATTATTAACCCCTAATCCCTGTGAGCATATCTCAGTTTTCACAGATTCAGTCTCAATACTTCTTGAAGAAACATAATATACTACAACACATTTTATCAGTCTATGTTGACACATCACAAAGACATTTCTCAGAGAGGATAAGATATTTCACCTAACATTAGTGTGTCTATGGGCTCTTACTCTGGTAAAGGGTTCTTCCCTTCCCAACTATCATATATACAGTATATACTGTACAAAAGCAAATGATGTCATGTTTCAACATGTTCCAAAATATAAATTAAAAAAAGCAACAACAGAATATAGAAACACAAATATTTCAAAGCAACACTGAAGACAACACTGCCTCAAATTACTTTAACTGAAAATGTAATTCATTTTTAACTGACATGAAGTTTTACTTTATTTGGTGTGAAAACAACACTTCTTCACAAATAATCTCTTTGGATTTTATTGCCAAATCAAATAACCATTCCTCTTTTATTAAGAATAAACATTCCTGGACATGCCTGCTTGCTTCAAAACGAAAACATACAGTACTGAATATGTTACAGGATAAAAAACCTATACATCACTTAAATAAAATAAAATAATAATATTAATAAATATTAATAATTAATGATTTGTAGTTATCAAATAAAAGCTCTTTAATGTCACACAATAATGGAAAACTTTGTGGAAGTGCAGTTCTGTATTCAGTCCCACAGAGCACTGTGGTGATCTGCTATAACACTTAAAACATTCTTCTCAGTAGCTTGATGGTGTGCAGTACTGCACATGGCACAGCACATAACATGAAAGTTTAGTCCACTGAGCCATTTTCCATTCTCATACCTACATAGAGAAGGTACAACTAGCTTCCATTTTAGAAACTGTCACCTTCTGGCTCAACTAATGCTGAACTGTGAATGAAATACACACACACACAAAATTAAATTTGATTGGCACATGGTTTGTATTGGAGATAATCTTAATGGGAACAACAATGCTAATGCTGGAAAAGTCTAATTATGAGAGGAGCATGGCAGTACAGGTCCTATATGAAGTATGAGGCAGAACCTAAATCCCTGCAAGAATAAATGTAAATCTCTAAAACTCATTGTTTTTTAATAAAACTAAATCTAATCAGTCTTGGGTTCACTTGCAGAATGAACAAAAACAAATTAAACTGTGATATAATTGCAGCACCTTACTCAACCCCAGGACCAAAAAGTTAATACAATTACTTCAGCCAACTTATCTCAGTTAATTAATGTAATTAAGCAAATGTAAAACCTGCCACTGGAACACAATCCTGAGCCATTTCAATCCACCACATCATCTAAGATCCATCATAATGTTATTCTCCCATCTCCTTCTCAGTCTTCCAAGTGACTGTTTTACAAGCATTAAAGTTCTATACATATTCTTTGTTTTCTCTACATCCAGTCCATCACACTATTCTAACAGGGTTACATGGCCTGTGTATATTATTTATTATGTGATGTCTTTAACTACCCACTTACTTTATTCTTAGGCCTTCTGACCTGAAAACTTTCCTTCCCAACACCTGTAACATATGTACTTTCATTCCCATACAAAACAAATTTATTTTTATACAGAAACAGTTTTTGAACTAAATAATAAGAAGTTAGAAAATGTAAGCCTAGTATAAAAATTCAGGCACATCTGCTCTGTTAATGCTTCCCAAGTTCTATCTTCTGACACTGTGTCATAAATACCATAAGGAAAAGTAGGGTGGATAAGCAGACAGGCATAAGGATGGACAGGGATGAAATTAGCTGCTCCTTTACTTTGGTTTTAGGGATGTAAGAAGATAGAGCTTACAAATGCCTTTTATTTAATTATACTGAGAACTGCAATATATTACAAAATGTTACACAGGACCTCAAACTAAATTCTTTGGCTCAGGATAGCAACCAGTTGTAGGCTTTTGTGAAAACATTAATGAAGCTTCAAGTTCTGTAAAATGCAGGGAATTTCTTGATCAGCTGAGAAACTATTAGGGTCTCATGAAGGATTCTGCCCAGTAGAATGAGTTACATAGTTATGCTGTCTCAGTGCTTTTTATATCTTATTTCCTGTCAGTATCCGAGCAATCTCAGCAATATTATTTTCTATAACCAGTTAACTATTTGGTAACAGTGTAGGCTTCATCGTTCTGCATCTTGCTTTCCCCCAGGATCCCCCAACTCTCCTCCTTTTCCACCTTCCCACCCGTGCTAGTCAGGATGTCCCCATGACACCCACTCGCTCCCTATTTGCCCCCAAAAAGCGGGAATTGAATATGTGGGGTGGCAGCTGGTGGCCTGCAGTCACTACATGCTGACTTTGTTGTTCTTGCTGGTCAAGTGACTCTCCAGTTTGTTGTCTAGGACCAGCCTGATGCTCACTGTTTGAAGTCTGTTGCTCATGTCTAGCTGCTACAGCAAGTTCCTGTTCTTGCCTTGCAGCAGTTGCTGCCTGGATACGATCCAATGTCTTGTCAATAGCTCGTAAGCGCTTCTCTAGACTTGTTGTGGCCAGTATTTCAACCTGTATACAAACGAGAGGGCAAAATAAAGTAAGACAACATTAGACAAGAAGTACTGGATAAAATGTGTAACAAATGCTTCAATCTGTATCTTCGACGGCAAACCACCAGCACAGATTTCAAGTATGGCACCAACTGAGATATTGGCTTGCAGCAGGGATTAAAAGTTTTGTCAGAGTTAATGCTGAAGTCACTTGATAATTCAACAGTTCACAAATTCATTTACATAAGATACATTTTGCTCCTATTTTATGTATCTGTCCAAAATACTAAAAATACTGTGATGTGTTATCTTACGCCTATTGCTATGACAACCGCTACAATCGAAATGGACACTTCCACAACATTGAATACGTGGAAAGTGCGGAGCTCCCGCAGCGACAAATCATAGCAATGGATTGTCGTTGAGTCACAACGGATGAGATGAAACACATTACCAATGTATTCTACAAGGAGTGTTCCCAAAGCAAAGGATTGCTGAACACATGAAACTGAACCCTCTACTGAGAGCGCATGTGGCTTATATAAAGGGTCTGGTCTCGAGCGGAAGTTGAGTATTAGGCCAGAAGTCAGGTGTAAGAGAGTCGCTGTCGAATGCAGTATTCACAGAGATATAGTAGAAGCAGTAATTGTGATACTGCAAGTGATAATAGTTGTAAAGTGTGTAAGTGTGAGTGTCCAATAAAGATTCGCTAAATCAAGAGACCCACATGAAGTTATTTGTCACGTGACAATACAGTTACCCACAGAAAGGCAGCTGCACAAAAACACTATTCTATTAACTCTTCAGTATTTTGAAAAATGGAATGCAAGTAGTCAAATGTAATAAATCATCAATCAAATAAAAGAAATGCAGAATGTGACAAGCTAACAAATGAAGAAGTGTTTAACAAATGTGACGTTGCAGATATCTCACCTTAAAGTACTGAAGCAATACGGACAGGTGACACTTCTCTTACTTAGCAACTTCTGATGTGAATCTGGTGCCTGGGATCAAAATGGTTTGCCATCTCTGACTTACATAGTGGGGCTGGGAGGAGGTCCAAACTAAAAATCATATAATTTACTGACCAATTTCTGCACACAATTTACACTTTTGTGATTCTTGCACAAAACAAGAACACAGAAAAATGTTTCATGTGCCATATATGATCTGAGATCCCTAGTTCTTTTGTTTATTGACAGAGGTCAGCATATGATTCTATAGAGCTAACATGTTTCCTATCAACTTAAATATCTGAATAATATACTCAGAAATAAAGGAATATAAAATGTTAGGTTTTATGAGCATTCTAGTAGCTAGGAGAACAGTTTTCTCTATATAAAGGAGAATTTCTTTCTTTCATACTCTTACAATTCAGGGGTGTGGGTGACTACAGACAGGGTGTAGATTGGTGAATGGATCTACTGATGACTTGTATATGCCACTCAGAACTCCACTTTACAGATCACTGACACACACAGACTAGTGTCAGTCTATTACAGTCTCCACTAGCCGTTTCCTGGTAACAGATTTAACACAGTGGCAATTCTTCAGCTTCTTATGCTCAGGTTCTCTTGTCACAGCCACCTGTACAGGACTCTTGTCAAGTAACATCTAAACTAACTGGATCCCAGGCTGGCAGCCATTTCACATCAACCTCCTAGTTTTCTCTTCACAGGCTAACTTTCAACTAACAACTGAACTCTGCCTCAACCACCAACTACATCATGTCACTTCACTCAACTAAACAGCTGACAACTGACTGCAGCTCCGATGGCCTCCTTATATAACCTTGTGACAGACCCAACAAAAAACACCACCTCCAACAATCCTTCTATTCTTGTTATGGCAGCTGGATATGGTTTCTAAAGGAACGTGTTTACCGAGACCTTGCTTAGAAACAGGTATTTGTTTACCCACTTACTGGATAGCAATGGCTGTACTCGTCCATTCTGAGGTCTCTTCCCGCTATAAAATACTAGCAGACTTGAAGATGAACAAAAAATTTGAAGAAAAACCTTCCAGATATCCATACATGTGTGTTGCTTGTTTGTTTCTTTACAGAGTACACACTGTAATGTGCACCTACTACTGCAGGGAGGGTGACAGAAGCTGTTCTGGTGTGAATGTGTCAGGCAAGAAAGTTAGATTAAGCTACAAACTATTAGAAAAATTGGTTTCTTGACAACAGCTTGAGGAATGACAGAGGTGCTTCATTATGCGGTCATCCCGCTAATTATGCATACCTTCTGCATGTCAAGCTTTATAAACCAAATCCAAGATAAAAGAGGGACATCAATGAGGCAGAGGAAGGATGAAGAGTAAGAGAAAAATAATACAAATAATAAAAAGATAAAGACAGACTGGGAAAACAAAAGATAAGTATAAGGGTCAGCAGAAGAACAATAGTGATGAAATGATAATGAAAATGAGAAGGAGGAGGAGATACCAGATGAGCAAATGAGAATTCAAATGGTTCTGTCTCCTGAGATATAACACTGTGCAGTCTGGCAAAAGTCAACAGACATTTTGGAGGAACATGTTGCCTCCATTTTCAGGGTTGAAGAATAGGCCAAGCAAGAAACCAGCATGAAGCCATTAGCAAACAATGCAAAGCTTGGCTTTTTTTTAAATTCTTAAGATGGGACATGTTTCTCCCATTCATCGAATGACTTTCAATGGGCTACACAGTGTTATGTCCTGGAAAGTAGAACTTTTCATACCACTGCTGTGACAATTTCATATCCTACAAATGAGAATTCATTTCATATAATGGGAATATCCAAAATTACAGAAAAATTTTCCCACCTTAAGCTCCTGGCTCAATGGGAGGAAAGCAAGAAGCCACCACGTCCAGGCAGGCCCATCAGCCAATGAGGGCCATTCCTCCTCCAGCTCTGGCATGTGACCAAATGCCCTCACTATCTCAGACTGCAGCTCTGCCTCCAAAGAATTAAACCATTGCCAAGCTTTAGGATGAACTCGATCATGTAAATCCTTCAGATCTGTCAGCATGACCAAAAAAAAAACAGATTAACAAATACTGAACTGCCAAAAGTTTCAAAGGTTTAGAATTTTAATTTACAAGAGTATATCTTTTACAACTAGTAATCATGAGGTACATAATATTTACAAAGCCACTTTTTATGTCTGATCATTGAAATTTCAGTATAACAATCACTGCTGTCAATGAGATGTAAAAATAAAACTACAATTTAATTACACTGATAGGAAAGAACAATTCTTGAATAGACCAAATTTTTGGTCAAGGATCAATTTTAATCACCCTTCCTTCACACAACTTTTTGACAACCCAATTTAATTCAATAAGCACAGATACACTGTATACCTATATTAATTTTGAATTTTCCAGCATTGCATTTTTAAGGCACTGTTATATTCAGTGTGGTTAATTGTTTGATCATCTTTCATTTAGGATCTAGACCAGCTGTCCCAGACAATTTGGGTTTGATTTCCGACTGAAGAAAGGAGTTTCCTCTTTGCCAACACCTCTGGACCCTTTTCCCTGAGACAAAACTCACTTACTTACCTCTGCCTCATGCATGAGCAAAGCACATATGATTCCTTAATTTCTTAATGATTTATTTAATGACATATTCAGTAGCTCAGATTACATAGTACTGAATGATATGACTATGGAATAATGAGCTGAAGAGGTTGGGGAAGGAAGAGAACATTGCCCAGTTTAGTATACTATCTTGAATTTCATTGATGGGGCTGAAGAACCCACAACAGGATAGCTGAGACCTCCAGAATACAAAGCAGGAGTGCTGCCCACTCAACCATGACATTTAGTATGTGGAGCTATACCTCGACTCCCTCTGGTTGTCTTCATGACCTACCAATTAAGAACAGGAACAACTTTACCTCTAATTGTAACTTTCTTTAGGGTTCTGAAATGGGATATGTGATTTCTTCATGGCTGTGCAAGATTCACAAAATTTGTAACATGGACCAAATGCTCAGCCTGACACTTCTTAAAAGCATTGTTTCTGTTAAGAACTTCACTGTACAACTGCTGTGAATTAAAAGCGTCTGTTTCAGTGTAGTGCTGATATGATGCACATAACGGTTGATAGTGACAGGCATCTATAGATACATTCCACTTCTTTTTATTGGGTATGATTGTGGAGCCACTACTAGTATTCAGAAGTACCAGATTCTATTATTGGACAGGTTAGAGACCATCATGATTGAGGCTATCCACGAATGTTCTTAGTTTTATTGAAACATACACTTGGACAGTACCTTGAAATATACTGTAACGTGTCGGGAATCCAGAAGAGTCACTTCTATGGAAACGCTAGAACAGACCGTTGCATAGGAAGTAACAATAGCGGCACTGTAATCCTAACAGTGAGCCGTTGTGTAGAGAACATCGAATCTCCACAGTTACGACGAATACGCGAAGCGTTCCCACAGGAACAACACAATAACAATGGGTCATTGCGTAGGAATCGCGGAACCAACAAAGCAACGTTTCCACTGCTATAACAGAGGGTTCGTTTGCCTAGCAGCGGCCGAGGGGATAAACAGCCCAGCTTTGGCGAGAAGCAGTCAGTCTTTATCCAGCCTTCGAAGAAGAGAGTCTTGGAATATTCGCCGCAGAAGAGAGTCCAGTACCGCCGAGATATTGTAAGCAGTATTTGTAACACTGCAAGTGGAAATGATTGTAAGGTGTGTGTAAGGCAAGCGAACGGAACAAATTCGCTATATCAAACAACGGCGTAAATTTATTTGTAGCGTGACACACACAACACGCTACAATACAATGACTACTTCTTTTCAAATTCTTATGCATCCACCACTGATAATCATCTCAGTCAAACGAATGTAACTTCTTCAGTTGAAGCAACACCATTAAATAATAAAATAACTGACCTATAATAATTTATTTGACCCACTGACAAACTCTGATGGATACAGGAAATCTGTCCATTAACGTTAGCCTTCTGATGGTTGTGAACTATCACCGGATTGTTGCTAAGGCAGTTTACCTACTGGACATGGATGATGCATGCTTTTCTGAAAATTCTGCCTGTTTTGGGTTGTTTATTCCATAATCTTCTACATAAGTTTATATATATATTCAGCAGACCAAACTTGATGTTGATAAGTTAACAGCTACCCCCCCACCCCCCCCGGAGCTTGCCTCCTGTATAAATGTCAGCTTAAATTTCAACGCACAAGATGTTACTCACCAAGAGCACTTCCCTTGTTTCTGTTCATATGAGAAATTGATTTCCACTTAGCACCATACAATTTAGAACAGCATTTACCCGGAATGCACACATTACACCCATCTTCTACGCCTCACCTGGAAGCCTATCTGCAGGTATAGGTTGATCTCGGAAGTATTCCACCTTTGCAGTGTCGTAACCATCTCTCTCTCCGCGTGTCAATATGTGAAACCGCTGGACACCAACAGTTGTAAGAATGGAGCAACCATTGTCAAGAAGAATCCAGTCTCTGATTTCTAATATTGTTCCAAACTCAGCATAGCTGCAGTAAAACAATGAAAAGATGGAAATTCAATCTTATATGATAGGCATTTCTAAATGAAGCAAGTGTATATGGATGTCTGTAAATTATGCAGGCCACCTATTATTGTTACAGTAGTAAAACTGAGGAGGTTATACATGCAGCTCAAAGTAGGCAAAAGATATGTACAGATTATTATCGATGGATAATATGCATGGGAAATGGTCATTTGGAAGATCAAGCAGCAGATGGTAGGTCAAAATTAAGATGGATCTTAGTGGGTTAGTCAGTACAGTGACTATACTACAGACTGCATGCCTGGTATATCATTCCTGGGAGGGGTAGGGGGTTCTTTCTCTTTGCCACAGGGCTCAGACTAGCCCTGGGACTCACTCAGCCTCCTAACCAACCACTATCTGGGACCCTTCTCTGGAGATGAAGCAGCCAGGGCATGAAGCTGACCACTTACCTCCATCTAGTACCAAGTTTAAGAATGTATGCAACTCTATTTCTAGTAGCCCCCACCCAAGGTGAGAGGCAATTAATTCTTTATCTTTACTTTAATGACATACATTGTGACAGTGAAAGATGAATGAAAGTGTCCCAGAATGAGTTCCCATATTGGTGTTAGTGATGTTTGAACTTCAGGTTAATTGACTACTACCAAATGGTTATTCAGAAATGTAATTATGTTAAAAAAAACTAGATTTATTAACACATGATCTGACCTTTTGTTCCCTGGATCTTTTGTGAGGCAAGCTACAATTCCAAATTCACGTGTTCCAGCTTCTGCACAGTGTCGCATCATGACTCGGTAACGAGGTTCATACACATACAGAGGGCAGGGGACACCTGGGAACCCAGTAGTGCACACAAACACTGGCACCTGACCACCCCACAGCTGCACCAACTCTGATAACTCCTGATGATGTGTCACTTGACGAGCCAAGTACTCAGCTGGCAGAAGTAGCCTTAAGGAGTGCTCAATCACCTCTGTTACTGCTTTCTGACTGGTTGCCAAGTACTGGAACAAAAGATAAACTTGAAATGCACCACAACTGTAAAAGCAGCAGCTCATGAATTTTCAAAACTGTAATTTTTCATTAGCTACACACATCCAGAATGGCAGCTGATGAGGATTTTTTGAAATAAAAAAAGTGTCCAAAATATGATTTTTTTTATGTTTCATCAGCTGAGCAGCTTGTGAACCCACACCAGAAATGTAAATGAAATAAAATAAGGTATGACCATGTAAACTGACTTCAACTGGCTCAGGATAGGCAGTGTGAAGCTCTCATGAGCATAGCAATGAATCTGGAGTCCCATAAACAGTGGGGAATTTCTTGATCAGTTGAACAATTATCATCTTCTTAAGATGAAGCCTGGTTAATTAAATTATATACTTCACATTACTTAAGACTTCCAAAAGTGCAAAGTTGATTTTTTTATTGGCTGAATATTTCACAAACACCTGAAGTTGCAGCTCACAGGTTTTCAGTAAAAGAAATCGAAACAGTTGAATATATTACATAAATTAAATATTATAAATATAAATTATAATATAAATATAATTATAAATTATAAATATAAATTAAACACAATATCAAAAAATAAAACTTAATGAGAAACACAATTAAAACTGCATAAAGTCACAGTAGTCCCTGAAAATTGAGCAATTAAACAGAGCTTATGCAAAGACAGGCTGAAACAGCAGAAATGAAATTTCTATAGCAAGTACCTCAATACAGCCTCTTACAACCATGAAGAGTAATATGAAATGCACACAACTCTGAATTTTTAATTTAGAAGAATATAAAACCAATGGCATGAACATCTTCAACAAATGCAGCATAACAGACCAGTCCAAAGAACTGTGAAATATACACCTGTAGGATATACAAAGAATAACCCTGAAAAAGGCGGGAGGATTCATTCTGAGACAGAATGGACCTGAAACTCTCATTGCTGCAGCCAATGTTGGTGGTGGTGGTGATGATTTGGGGTGGGGGCAACAGTTCCAAAAATGAAACTGTAAATTCCTTTTTGGAATAACAATTTTAATTGTATTTCTGAGATAGAATTTCCTTTATTCTGTCCAGTATACTGTTCATCGCAGACTTGAATTTCATATTTTTCATAATTTTCTAATTGATGTAATGATTAGAAATAATATTGTAACGTGTTTCGTTACTGAAGACGCCATTCGGATTGTTAACTGGTTTATTTAACAACCTACAAGTAACGGCTACAATTAATTATAACACAGTTGCGGGGTTTCACGATTTATAACCCTATGCGCAAATCAGTTCACTCTCTCTTCAGTAGTCTACACGTTTATAGTAGGGGAGCTATGTATCACTGTATCACACACTCCCTATTACACAATCACACACACATCCGGTTCTTCTTTCCGCGATGGCTGCTATACTCCAACTCGACTAGCAGGCTGCTGCCTTGAGAACTGTTGATAACACACTCGCTCATAGGCTTGCTCGGAACTAACTTGGAACTGTCTTCGGCGATGGCCACGTTACAACTCAACTCCGCAGGCAGCGCAGCTCTCTTATATAGGGGCTGTGTGTGCCTGTTACATGCCACGTCACAGTAGGAAGCGGTGCCGCATCACCGTGTTGTGTCACCGTGCGTTGCGCGTTACATCACTGTGGGGAGAGTGGCGGGGCGGGGACTCGCCTATTACCATAGTAATGCGATTGCTACGTTACCGCCACGTACCGCTGGGGAGGTGGGTGTCCTCCGTTGCACAACATGTCACAATATATTTTATGATACCACAACAAAAGGTAGTTGAACTGGGGTATTTGGACCACTTTGCTCATGTTATGAACATAGCTGTTAAATGCCCCTTTGTTCATTCGGAGAAAACTGTAAGAAGAGTCTTCTAAAAAATATATAAATATTTAACAATCGGTTAAAAATTAAATATGGGATGATGTTTACAAGTACTTACAAACAGATGCAAATAGAGTATGCAGTTCCTGTTTAACTAATTATCTCAAGTATTTTGTAAATATCCCCCCCCCAAAAAAAAATGAAAGTAATGCAGTATTTAAAACACAGAAAAAAGGTCTAAGACTTATTAAAGGAGTAATAATAAGATGTGTTGTAGAAGTTTGCTGACTTTAGGATTTTAACTGTAAATTCATTATACATATTTGAGATACTGTGTTTTATAAAAAAGATCCATATGACTAATATTCCAATATTCACAAGTATAACATATAAGGAAAACAAGATTTGAATGTCCAATTATACAACACTGTTCATTGTAAAAAAAAAAGTATAATTAACATGGATGTAAAAATACATGATAACTTACCCTCCAAATTATAAAGAATTTTTATTTGTTATTGAAGTTCGCATCTTTCCTTTGAAAGGAAATAAAAGGGTGTACCTTTGTCATGAGTTCATATTTAAGGATAACAATATATGATGAATATAAACCTATAATCTAAGAGGACACTTGAAGTGTCATGATGATAATCATACTTCACAATATACTTCAGGATTCTGACACATGAGATTATACTGATGTGCCAGAGACAAACTTGGAGATGAATGTTTTACTGTTATCACTAACTATACACAACTGTCTGGTACATGAACAGGCCCCACCCTTCCATTGTCATAATGTTGTTTGTCAATGGAAAAATTTAGATGTCCATCAATGTTCAATTTGTCTGTAAAAATAATAATAAAATTATTAACACTGCACATAATTACTGTTTTTCTTTATTCTTAATTTATTTAATGACACTTAACTGAAAAAATTATAGAGCTATATAATAATACAATAATCAGCGACTGGTGAATTGGAAAATATGTGAAAAACCATGAAAAACTTCAGTAAGGAGTATGTTGGTACTTAACTGATACAATAGGCACAGAAAACGATGCAATTTCATCATTTTGAGTTCAAGTGCAATTTTTATATAGCACTCTGAATGTATGAAAACAAAGGATATTATTTCCCATCATTTTTCTTTTAAGTTGATACTCTTAAAATTAAAGAAAAGTTGGGATTTTGATGAATATGTGTGACAAATATAAATTTATTTTCAGTATAGATAAATAATAAAAATTCATACTGTTAAACAAAATGATCCCTTGGAAACGTTGGGAAGCAAAATTTATTATATTTATTTAGTTATTGTTTATTTCTTTATTATCAAATCAAATTGTGCAAAAGGAAACCTACTGTGACATGTAACAGAATTAAATTTAGGCATGTTAATATTGTCACGTGTTAAGTGATTTAATGCAGGGTTTGAATTGGTAATTGGATTTATTGAACACCTGTAACTACAATTCTAACATTACCGCTGATCTACACACTTAACAAAATAGTACAGCACATGCTGAGTCTCAGTTTGTTATAGTCCTCATTAGTTGTTGCTTGGTTAAGGTTCTCAACAATGGAAAGTAATCTGCTCTTGTGTTTACATCACTGCTGGATGGCAACAGGCTCATAACTAACTCACTATTCCAACTCTCTACTACTGGCTGCTGGCTCTCACGGCACAGTCTCAGAACAGATCTTACAGGAAACATCATGTTGCCTAGCAATGGCCTGCTTGTTTGATGATGTTGGGGCATGTTTACCAGCGGTTACTTAGCAATGGCCTTCTCTTCTGGCTCCACTATTCCAGCATTCAGCTCTCATGTCATAACATATTGTAACGCGTTTGGAATCCAGAAGAGTCACCGCTATGGAAACGCTGGAATAGACCGTTGCATTGGAAACAACAATAGTGATATTGTAGTTCTAACAGGAGTCTCCACGGTTACAACAGAAGGTCCAATGCATAGCAACGACCGCAGACATATAAGAAGGCAATACATTCGATAAGAGTCTCGCGATAGATGCCGAGAGATACAGATGTACTGGCCGAGATATTGTAAGCAGTCATCGTAATATTGAAAGTGCTACCAATTGTAAAGCAGTGATTGTATAAGTGAAGAACAATAAAGGCTCTACTGAATTTGAGACCTACGTGGATTTATTTGTTGCGTGACGCACAAAACACGTAACAATATACAGCCTTTACCTAACAGATAAACAAGCAGCTGATTGCTTCTATGATGAAATGACTCATGCTATTTGCCTCATATTACAATGTTAACACTTGACTGAACAACCACATAATGAAATTTAATCACGGTATACCTAATTCAGGAACAATCTAACACCTTCCTGGCCTAAACATTTGGAACTCCTTGGCTCTACAGTGCTCTAAGAACCTTGGCCTCCATTACACCTGATGCCATTATTCTCTATTTGCCTTCTGTCTCCACATCTTCATTTTGATAACTCAAAATTAAGAGACTATACTGTAGGACCCTTTATAAATGGCTTATCCGATCATGATGCTCAACTCATAGAAATAAATAATATTGACCTTCAGCCCAGTAATCAACAATATCAAACAGTAAGGAAAATCAACAAGCATACGATGGCAGATTTTGTCACAAAATTAAGTAATGAATCATGGGACAATGTATTTGACAGCAATAATATTGATTCTAAATTTAATTGCTTTCTGAACACATACTTGAGGATCTTTTATTCAAGCTTTCCCTTAAAAATAGTCAAAAATGAAAATAAAAACAAA